>NC_081567.1:38949636-39091780 GCF_022355385.1 Mustela nigripes
GGGCCCCGCCCCACGTTCTCGGCCGCGCCCCCACGCTCCGGGCCCCGCCCCACGTTCTCGGCCGCGCCCCCACGCTCCGGGCCCCGCCCCGCGCTCCGGCCCCGCCCCCGCACTTCCGGGCGGCTGCCGGCGGGGGCGCTCCGGCCTGGGCTTCGGCGCTCTGGGCTCGGGCTCCCCGCTCGGGGAAGCGATTGCGGCCGTCGCCGCCGCTGCCGCCGCCGCAGGACCGGCCGGAGTCGGGCTGGAGCCGCGTCCCCCGGTGCAGGCGGGTGAGAGCGGACGGCCGGCCTCGGCGGCGCCCCCGCGGCCTGCCCCGCGCCCGTCTCCGGGCCGCCGCGCCGCCGCTGCGATGGGGGCCGCCCGGGGCCGCGACCCCGCCCCGTCCCGCCGGCTGCGCCGCCGCTGAGCGCATGGGCCGGGCCGCGCCGCTCCGGGAGCCGGGCCGGGGCCCCGCCGCCGCCGCCGCCGCCGGTGAGTAACGCGGGCCGGGCGCGCGTTCCTGCGGGGCGCGGGCCTGTGCGGCCGCCCATTGTAGGCCGCGTAGGCCGGGCGGGCCGGGCGCCGGACCCGGAAGAGGGGCTCGGCGGGTGCGGGCTCCGGGGGCGTGCGGGGCGGCGCGCAGCGCGGAGCGGGCGGTGCGGACCGGGGGCTGAGCCAGGGGGCTGCGTGGGGCTAGGGGCCGTGAGGGCGGTCGTGCCAGAGCGGGGCTGCGCGCTCGGGCTGGAGACGGCGGGGCCGTGGACGCGGGGCCGTGGGAACCCGGGGAAGTGCGGGCTTGGCTCCGGGAAGGGCAGCCCTTGCTCTGGGTGCGTGCACCAGTGCGAGGAGCATCCGGGAGTCCGAGGGGGTGTGGGGCGTCCTTCCTGGAGGAGGCTGTCACCACCCAAGCACGCCCGTGGGTCTGTGGGCCCGGGCCCCGTCTCGCGTGCGGTGTAGAGCAGTGCCGTGTGCGGGGATCCTGGGTAGAGGCTGGGCAGCGGCTGGGCAGCGGCGCATCCCTTCCCTGTTCCTCCTGCCGATAGTGGGTTTGAGGGAGCATTGCACCCAAGGAGGCGCCCCCACGGAGACGGGTGCCCGAGCCTGGGTCCAGGCTGTGCTTGGACCCGAGCGGTTCTGCGCTTTCAGGTCGACGCCTTGTACCCACAGCTCGCTCTCGGCTGTGGGTCTGACCCACATGTTGGAATTCAGGCCCCCGTGAAGCCAGAGCTGCAGGGCCGGGGCAAGGAAACTTGCAGCTCAGCGCTGGGGACAGTAGAGAAAACAAGCAAACTTCAGTTTTCCGGGGATTTTCCCCAGCCCATCTCCAACCCCCTTGAGGAAGAGTTCTTGCTGTGTGTCTCCACGGCTCCTTCCTCCTCGCACGTCTGTCCTCAGGCATCCTGGGATCCGCAGAGCACACAGGGCCTAAACCTGAGCTCCTGGGGGGCCATATTTGAGTTTCACTTTTTTTTTTTTTAAAGATTTTATTTATTTATTTGACAGAGATTGATCACAAGCAGGCAGAGAGGCAGGCAGAGAGAGAGAGAGAGAGGAGGAAGCAGGCTCCCCGCTGAGCAGAGAGCCCGATGCAGGACTCGATCCCAGGACTCTGAGATCATGACCTGAGCCGAAGGCAGCGGATTAACCCACTGAGCCACCCAGGCGCCCTGAGTTTCACTTTTGAGAACTTACATTCAGGGACAAGAACAGACAGGCGTGCAAAATACGACGTTTCTGTGGGATTTGCCGGAGGCGTGGGGGGGTGTCCTGGGTTTCTGGAGTCAGAAGAGTGGGCTGTGTTGGTTGTTGAGAATTTAGATGGTGAAGGAATGGATTCCACTGTAAAACCGTGGCCCTGGTCGTTTTGGAGTTTAGTGAAGGGACAGGAGAATATCAGTCGTGCTCTGTGACTGCCACACGCCACGTAAATCAAGAGTGAAAAAGTTAGGTTTGAGCAAAACACATGAACGCCTAAACACGTGTCGCGTTGAGCTGGCTGCCATGGTACCCAGGGGTTTGCCGCAGCAGTGACTGAAGGAGATTTTAAGTGCCTTATCAGGCTTGTAGATTACTTTTATGGAATCCTTTTATTGATGGTGGTTGCCGACTGTTGGCCAGATTCAGTGCTTGTGGGCATTTGACTCTCCCTGAATTAACATTAACTGCTTTATGTGTGGTAGGTCCGTGTGTACGCTAAACGCTTGGTGGGCCTCGATGTGGGAACCCAGAGGCCGCAGGAGTCAGAGCGTGTTCCGATAGTGCCCGTAATCTGGAGAGGCGTTCTCGTGCTTCTGGGGACAGCAGAGGTCTTCCGTCACTTGACAGCCAAAAATAGGTGTGAGTTATAAGAACTATGTCTTCCGGGCACTGAAAAATACTTTAAAATGATTAGGGGGACGTGCTCACACATGAATTGAAGAGTCAGTTTTTAGAGACAGCCCCAGTTTTGTAATAAAGGGCTAGATGGGGAGTTTCATTGCGGTCCTTGTAGTTCAGTAGTTCAGCGTTTGTGAGGGGCTGATGTTTGGCATCTGTGACAATTATCATTTGCCTTCACGTCAATGAATGAAACGTTTATCGGTTGCAAGACCTCGTGCTAGGAGCTGGGGGTCCCAGGAAGGCGTTTCATCAGGCTGCTACTGATAATTGATGCAGCAGAGAGCCGCGTCTTGAGAGCAGGTAACAGTGACTTGTTATTAACTTCCCGTTGAAACACAGTGACTCAGTTCTTTCTCGGGCTGGTGAAGTAACAAGTGTTTCTGAGGGTAGGGCTCAGGGGGCCAAGCATGAGCCCTCCTTCCTGGGAAGGAGCCCTGGACAAGGGGACATGAGATATCCGTGAGCTGGTGCGGAGCTAAGACACCACAAGTGCTCATTCATGTTGATGGGGCTCAAAGAAAGCGACTTTGCAGTCCAAGTGGTCCCTGATGGCAGGGTGCCTCAGCCCATGGGCCTTAACCTTAAAAAGCAGGCTGTTCCTGCTGAGATGACCACCTACACAGTCGTTTTCACTAAAAGTCATCAGCTGCAGGAATGTCATTTGGGGCCCATGACTGGGACCAATTCCCTGTGTCTGGGTGCTTTTCGCTGCTGGCAGGTGCGGGGTGAACAGTGTCCATGCGGGCCCTGGCCCGAGCGTGGAGGGGTGGCCAGGAAGAGCTGCCCTTTGTGTTCGTTCCAGGTTTCAGGGCTTGTTCAGTGCTCCCGGCGGTTGGACCTGACGTACTTTTCTCCAGCGCGTTTGTAGTCAGACCACCTTGATCTTCCGTCCCGGCAGGCCACAGGCTGGGCGGTGTCGCTCCGCTCGTGGGCTCTCTGAGCTCCTGTAGGGTCACCACCAGGAAGGGCCAAGACCGTGAGAGTCCCTGTCCAGGATAGCGTTCCTTCACACCTATGGCAGGCTTGTTGCAGTAGCAACAGCGAAACCACCAACCCCGCAGTCCTGACCCCAAAGAGGGCTGGTAGTTTGGGTTTGAGCTTGCAGAGGTAGGTCTTGCGAGCAGTACACCTCCTTAGCTGAGAGGTGGAGCTGCATTTGGGCTCCAGTTTTCTTTGTCCATACCTTCTCCGTTCTTCTGAGTGCCCATTGCCATTTGCCTAGAAGGACACTTTGCTTCTGAGTCTGGTCGAAGGCAGCATTCCGGTGGAAGCATTTTCTAAGATCGTCCTCACTGGTGCTGTGAGATGGCCACTGTGTTTGTGGGGAGGGGGTGTCCTTTGGTCACCTGGTTGAAGGTGCTGAAGGTGGCCCACAGTTGTTTCTGTAGGTGTGTGCTGAGAGTTAAAGGAACACCTCCTTGTGTGTTTGCACCTGTCGGGAGGCACACTGAGTGTGAAGTGACGGGGTAGTCAGAAAACGCAGTGGCTGTGGGCCTAGAGAGCGTGGGGAGCAGACATGACCACCTGCCTTGTGGTGTGTGATGTGCCTGCCTTTCCGTACCTGAGTATCGCGGCAACCCTGCTGTGCAGGTGGGCGATCGCCCTCATCGTACGTGGGAGGACCCAGCTCTCCTCATCCAGGCCTACGAAGCCAGGCGGCCTGGGAAACATATTTCTTCTTCCAGTCCTCCTGCCTCCCGGGAAACTACAGGGAAGGACTGGCTCTGGCCAAGATGGGAGGTCCCCAGGCTGCTGGTCTCGGTGATGTTCTCACAGAACGACACCTGAGGGTAGTGGCCATCTCCCTGCTCTGGACACTGATCTTTTAGATCCAGAGGCATTCCTGTAGTTGTAAAAGTTCCCAGAAATTGTTTTCATACGTTACAAACCTACGGCAAAAGATTGAAAATGTAAACTGAATTTCTGGCTTTGAGTTGGAGTGGGAGGGCGTCATAACGGATCATGTCTTGAGAAAACCTCTGTGGTCATGTTTCCGTGGACCCACCTTTCCTAATCCTTGTCCTCTTAATGGTTTCAACAGGACAGATTGCTTCCCTGTGGAGCTGTAAGTACTGATGTATTAGGGTGCCACGCTCATTGTTCCTTGACGCACAGAGTCCCAAAATGAATATCCAAGAACAGGGTTTCCCTTTGGACCTTGGAACAAGTTTCACCGAAGATGCCCCCCGGCCCCCGGTGCCTGGTGAGGAGGGTGAACTGGTGTCCACAGACCCCAGGCCCGTCAGCTACAGCTTCTGCTCCGGGAAAGGGGAGACTTCAGCGGCCACTCCGAGGCGCTCGGATCTGGACCTGGGGTACGAGCCTGAGGGCAGCGCCTCGCCCACCCCGCCATACTTGAAGTGGGCCGAGTCGCTGCACTCCTTACTGGACGACCAAGACGGGATAAACCTGTTTCGGACTTTCCTGAAGCAGGAGGACTGTGCGGACCTGCTGGATTTCTGGTTTGCCTGCAGCGGCTTCAGGAAGCTGGAGCCCTGCGACTCGAATGAGGAGAAGAGGCTGAAGCTGGCCAAAGCGATTTACCGCAAGTACATCCTCGACAACACCGGCATTGTGTCCCGGCAGACGAAGCCCGCGACCAAGAGCTTCATAAAAGACTGCATCATGAAGCAGCTGATTGACCCTGCCATGTTTGACCAGGCCCAGACGGAGATCCAGTCCACCATGGAAGAGAACACCTACCCCTCTTTCCTCAAGTCCGATATTTATTTGGAATATACGAGGACCGGCTCAGAGAGCCCAAAGCTCTGTAGTGACCAGAGCTCTGGGTCCGGGACAGGGAAGGGCGTACCCGGATACCTGCCCACTCTGAACGAAGACGAGGAATGGAAGTGTGACCAGGACCCAGACGAAGACAGTGGCAGAGACCCTGCTCCCCCCGGCAGGCTCACACAGAAGCTGCTCCTGGAGACGGCCGCCCCGCGGGCCTCCTCAAGTAGACGGTACAGCGAAGGCAGAGAATTCAGGTGAGTCCGACGCAAGGCGTCCCTGTCTGTGCTCACGTCTGAGACCTGGAGGACTGGCCAGGGCAGAGTGTCGGGAAGGAGCGGGCTTGTCCCTCCGCCCCCGAGTGGCTGTGCTCCTGCTCCTGGGGTGGGTTGGGCTGTTTGTACCGCTTCGCGATACCTTCCCATTTGTCGTTAAATGTTTGTACTGTCTGTGAGCTGAGGACCCTGTTGTTAAGAGCAGCCTAGGTACGTGGCCTCGTGTGTCATTAGGAGTGTTGGAGGTCTTAGAAGTCCTGCCATCCCGACATTGCCTCCGGCGGTGATGTCTGCACTTGCTCGCACAGGAGGCGGGCTTACTCCAGCCACGTCATTCTCGGGGCTGACACAGAGGAGCTGTGTCTGGTGACAGTTTCCTAAGACTCTTCCCGGAGGTTGGGAGGTGTCGAGGTGTCGGCGGGGAGGCTGCCACGTGACGTTATCAGGGCCCTTGGCAGCGGGCTGAGGATGTAGCTTTAGGGGTGGACCTCTGCCCTCTGCAGTGGGTGTGGAGTGCACGGACAGCGCCCCATGTGCTGGTGCGCTGCAACTCGGGACGCACCAGTGGGGCTGCTGGGGGTCGTTCCGCGTGGGCACCTGCGTCTCCTCTCTCTTCTCCGGGTTCTGGAGGTGTCCTGGGCACGGGTTGGAGCCTCTGGCCAACGCTAGCCAGATTGGTGGGGCACTTCTCTCTTCCACGCACTTCCCTGTAGCTGCTCCTGGGGACGTCGATCCGTGAAACTGTCAAAGTGGGGAATCCGTGTGACCCACTGATTTCATTGGGAGTCAGAATCCTCTCCCCTCCTCTCCCGTGATGTGATTAAAACCTGGATTGTTTCTTCAGGCTTACAGTGGTAGAGAAATTGGCTCCTTGCTAATAAACACAGGATAAAACTTTCTTTCCTTTTTTTTGGTAAGATTTTTTATTTATTTGACACAGAGAGCGGAACACAAGCAGGGGCAGAGGCAGAGGGAGAAGCAGGCTTCTCATGAGCAAAGGGCCCAATGCGGGGCTCGACCCCAGGACTCTGGGATCACGACCCCAGCTGCTTAACGACAGAGCCATCCAGGTGCCCCATTTCTAAGATTTATTTATTTATTTATTTATTTATTTAAAAGATTTTTGAAAATTTACTTGACAGAGACACAGCAAAAGAGAAACGCAGGCAGGGGCAGAGGGAGAGGGAGAAGCAGGCTTCCCACCGAGCAGGGAGCCCGATGCAGGGCTCGATCTGAAGACCCTGAGATCATGACCTGAGCCAAAGGCAGATGCCTAAGGACTGAGCCACCCACGCGCCCCCATTTCTAAGGTTTAAATATCATTTAAATGATTGAACAATTTAAATGTCGTTTAAGTGATTCAGGGTACGCTATTTGTAGTAATTTTTGTGCACCTTTTGCTTATGTCTTGAGCTAAACACTATTGATATAGCAAACTTTTTAGGGCAGAACTTTCTCTAAATTATTGCAAGTAAGGCTACTAATTGATACAGCTTTAATTTTATTTTACTTTATTTTTTATTTTTTCTAAGTTTGCATTTATTTGACAGAGTGTGAGAGTATAAGCAGGGGGAATAGCCAGAAGAGGGAGCAGCAGGCTCCCTGTAGAGCAGAGAGCCCGTTGTGAGCCTTGATCCTAGGACCCTGGGATCATGACCTGTGCTGAAGGTAGTCGCTTAACCAGCTGAGCCCCCCAGGTGCCCCCAACACAGGTTTAAAACCCAACCTAAAATTATTTAATTAGAAGTTTTAAGATGGGATTAAATTGGAGTCCTGGGCTTTAGGTAAAACATTTTGAGCTCGATTCTGCTTGCTTGCTTGCTTTCTGCCTTTTTGTCTGTCTTTTTTTTTTGTTTTTTATTTGCTTTCAAGTTGTTTTTAAACCCAGTGTAGGGCTCGAGCATAGAACCCCAAGATTGAATTGCATACGCGACCACCTGAGCTGGCCAGGGCTCAGGGTTTGAAACCTAAAATCAGAATTGGGCGGCTCCGTTGGTGGAGCACGCGACTCTGCATCTCAGCCTCATGAGTTTGGGCCCCAGTTTGGGTAGAGAGATGACTTAAGGAAAAAAAAAATCCCGAGCCCCATCCTGCACTTTCTTCCGTTCTCAGTCCTCAGCAGCAATTTTGGGTTTTCTTTCTTTGGTTTGTTCTATTTGTAATAAGCAAGAGTTGCTTTTAAATTAATAGACTGTTGGCTTCCCTTGTTTAAGGGGGTTGAGCTGTAAGGACCGTGGCCCATTTTAGTTCTGACCTGTCGTGCAGGGGCCGGCAGCAGAGGGAGGCCGGAGCTCGGGCGTTCCTCCTGCACTTGAACGCCATTCTGCGCGAGGTCGCCTGGGGTCCTTCTGTGGGTGGAGGATCTCTGATGTCAGGGTCGTCCTGACACCCGCTGATGGGGCATGGCGTCCCGTTCATTCCACTTTCCTCTGGGGTGTGTGTGGTCAGGGTGCACTAGGCTGAAGTCACAGCAAGGCCCCCCCACCCCCCTCCCATCCCAGCTTAATCGGTGAAGGGGATTGGTTGACTGAGACCAGTGAAGAGTCCAGAGGCAGGGCTAGCTTCAGATGGGGTTTGATCTGGACTGTAGCCACTTTTCTTTTAAAGACTTCATTGTTTCAGAGCAGTTTTAGGTTATCAGCAAAAAGGAAAGGAAGGTACAGAGGTTTCCCATCACCCAGTCCCCCAAACACACAGCCTGGCCCGTTGTCAATCCTCCTCACCAGAGCAGTACGTCTGTTACAGCGGACAAGACTGCATCAGCGGCATCACCACGCAATGGCCGCTGTCTCCGTCAGGGCTGGTACCCCGCGCTGGGCGCTCTGGGGGCCCCACAAAGGCGCGGAGACGTGGAACCACCATCGCAGTGTGGGACAGACTAGTTTCACTGTCCTGAAAAGTCTCTGTGCTCTGCCTTTTCCTCCCGTCCTTTCCCCCAACCCCAGGAAACTGCTTTTCCTTTTCTTTTTTTTTTTTGCCTGACGTAGCTTTTGCCTTTTCCACAGCGTCAGGTAGTTGGAATCACACAGCCTGTGCCTTTCCCCGGTGGCTTCTTTCCCTTGGCGATAGCAGGTTCCTCCATGTCTTCCCATGGCTCGCAGCTCCTTCCTTTTTGGCGCAGAGCGATAGCTCATTGTGTGGATGGACAACGGGGGGTTTATGCCCTTGCCTGCTGAAGGACGGCGGAGTCGCTCCCAGGTTCTGGCAATCATTAATGAAGCGGCAGTAAACTTTGGTGGTACAGGTTTTGTGTGGACAGAAGTTTTTGCCTCCTTTGGGTAAACACCATGGAGTGCGATTGCTGGGTCACAAGGTGAGAGCACGTTAAGTTTTGTAAGAAACTGCCCCTTCTCTTCTTTTCTCTACCTTCCCGTGGCCACTTTTGCTGGCAGGTTGGAGGTGGCTACTATGGCGACCTTGGGCTCTGGGCTCCCTTGCTTTGTAAATGGACACTATCCCCAGCATTTGAAGGGGGTCTTGCATTTGGCTCTGTGTGGCCAGGGGTGCTCTTGCCTCTGTCCCGACTGTTCCAGCACAGTCTCTGTGCAGGGGCCCGGGATTGCGCTGCTGGCCTTCACATCAAGTAGGGCAAACCAGAAGGGACATGAGAGGCCCACGGCTCCCCAGTGGGGACCCATCCAGAGGTGGGTCAGGGTGGAGGGTAAAGGGAAGAGGAGGGCAGGTGCTGCCTGCCGCGAAGGGGGCCAGGAGCTGGACTGGAAATCTCCTTCTTGGGGGTGCACTTCCTGTGGGCAGCGGGTGCCTCCCTTAAGCATTGATTCTGCCTGGGGAAGCGGGTCTGGAGGACTGTCGTTTAGGGTCTCTCGAGCCTGAGCCCTACAGTCCCGTAGGTTCGACACCCTGGGGCTGCCCTGTTGTGCTCGCTGGTGGTTGTTCAACCTCCCTAACCAGGCGCCGCTGTTTCCCCAGAGGAGGCCTGAGTATCCGCCTTCATTTGGCCGTGCGGGTGCGCACGTGGCTGTTCTTCCTGCGGCCGACGCGTGGGATGTTAAATGAACGTCACCTTTAGGTCTCTGTCAAAGCTCAGAAGACACTCGTGCCCTTGGCCTTTTTTGGCATTTATCCTGCCTACCTGGGGTCATTTTGCCCTGGGCCAAGGGATCCCAGAATGCCTTGCTCTCCGTGTCTCTGTGCAAATTCTCTTCTCTGGGTCTCTGTGCAAATTTTCCTCATCTCCATTGCCATAGTCGGTGAACTTTGAACATAACTTTGGTTGGTTCCCACCCACTGTTTTAACTGGTGTGAATTGACAGAGGGTCCTCTGGTGATGGCTGTGTTTGGCCTAAGGGCCAGGTGCTGTAAGATGGTAGCCGGCAGGCATGGGGGCACCTGGGTGTTTCCCCTGGGTCAGGTCCTGATCCCAGGGTCCTGGGATTGAGCCCCCGTTGTGTAGCGGGGCGCCTGTTTCTGCCTCTCCCTCTACAACCCCCCACTTGCGCATGAGCTCTCGCTCTCTTAGATAAAGGAATAGATTTTTTTTTTTTTTTTTAAGGATTTTATGTACTTATTTGACAGAAAGCAAGAGCATAAGCAGGGGAAGCAGCCGGCAGGGGGAGAGGGGGACGCAGACTTCCCACTGAGCTGGAAGCCCGATGCAGGGTGCGGGGCTTGATGCAGGGCTCGATCCCAGGACCCTGGAATCATGACCTGAGCCGAAGGTGACACTTAATGACTGAGCCACCCCGGTGCCCCATGAATAGACTCATTAAAAAGGAAAAAAAAAGTGTGGCCTGGCCCCTAGGTGTGTTCCGGGACTGTGTGGGAGGGCCTGTCTCATGTTCTCCTGACCCACTGCTTGGTCACCTGCCCCAGCCCTTCAGCTCTCCGCATCTAGCAGTCGCTGCTGGGTTTGACGACGGACGTTTGCAGGTGCTTTCCACGTGTCTTTACTGCCCTCACCCTTATCATTGGCTGAGAAGTTCCCCAAGGACAGGGTCTCAGATGTTTTCTTGTGTCTCCCTGGTGGGCCAGCCCAGTGAGGAGCTCCTGGTCAGGGCCGGTCCTCATGGTCATGGCCAGAGAGTAGATCACGGATGCCCTTCACAGTGGGAGCAGCTCAGCATGTACAGGGCCGACAGCCAGGGTGCCTGGGCAGCTCGGTCGGCGGAGCGTGCAACCCTTGACTCCGGGGCTGTACGTTTGAGCCCCACGCTGGGTGTAGAGAGAACTTAAACACCAAGCAGCCCTCCCTTCCCAAGGTCCGTTCAGAGTTTGACTGAGGAAGTGTGCGGCCTGTTTGTCGGTTTGTGTCTGTGTTTCTGGTAACGGCTTCGAAGGCCTGGAGAAGAAACGTCAAAAGAGGAAGTGCCCCAGATACACAGTTTCACGTGGAAGACAGAAAAGTAAGACCAGTCCCGGGTTTCTGACAGAGTTCGGGGGTGGGGGTTGGGCAGCGGCTCTAGTGATGGTGGCCCGGCCGGGGCACCCTCCCACACTGTGGGACGGTGGCCCATCTGCTTGGAGCGCCACACATGCTCTGCAGCGTGCAAGTTTTAGGCCAGTGGTAGAGGAGGGCAGCTCATTTTTAAAGTCCGGTTCTCCCTGAGGTCCTCCTGCTCCCTCTGTGGTACTGCTTGCCGTTCCTCTCGATGAGGGGCCGGACGCCGGGGGAGCACACGGCCCTGTTGCCTTTCCTTGTCCTCTTCTGGATGTGTGACACGTGCCCCTGGGTGGACCTCAGAGGAGCGGACCTGTGCTGGTCCGCAGCCGTGGTGTTCTCGCATCAGGAGCAGGCTGCTGTCACTACCTTGCTGGGTGGACGGGGAGCGGGAAGCCTGTGGTTTAGCTTCGCGATCGCTTGCTCAGTGACATCTCCTCTGGGCAGTGCCTGGGGAGCTCAGCCTTCAGGTCTGTGGGGGGGGGGGGGACAGTCACTGGATCTCCGCGCTCCTCCGCACCCGGGGACGGTGAAAGGGCACCTGCCTGGGGAGGTGGCCACAGGGCGTCTGCTTTGGGCACAGGGCAGTCGTCCGGGCCACGCACAGCCGGAGCTCCGCACACCCGCCTATTGCCCCGTGCTCCTCCTCTCGTGCTCCTCGTCATCTGCTCGATGTTGGCGAGGTTGGTGTCAGAGCCACGGCTGGCTTCAGAGATGCAGATGATATGTTCGGATTTTGATGTATTTCCTTCCGGGGAGGTGTGTTAATGCCCACCCAAACCTGGTCCTCGTAGTCATTCTGGCCTCCAAGAGGCGCCCCAGAGTGTCACATCCCTGCTCCCTTCCGCCCACGTCCGGGCCGGCCGTGGGTGTGGATCCCTGCCCACCGTGCACTGACCGCCTCCGCTGCTCGCTGCCTGCGCGCCGGCTCCCACCGCCTGCCCCAGGGCCGCTGCAGAACCTTTTTTTTTTTTTTTTTTTTTTTAAATAGCCTCCACACCCGGCATGGAGCTCAGTGTGGGGCTCGGACTCACGACTCTGAGATCAAGGGTCGGATGCTCAACCGGCTGCACCCCCGGGTGCCCCCAGTACAGAACCTCGCACGAGGCCCCTGTCTCTCCTCCCCACAGCGCCCATGCCGACTCTCCCAAGTGCAGGTCTGGTCATGTCCGCCCTCCTTCCAGCTTGGCTGGGACTTCCCGCCGCGCCCGGACTCCTGCCTGAGCTCCTGCAGTGACACGTACCTGTGCTGGCCTTGAGCCGTTCATAATGCCTGTCAGTGCAGTGGGACTGGCCCTTACAGTTCTAGGGTTAGTCTGAAGGCGTGTCAGCTCTGCCGCAGCCGTGTTAAGACTTCGTGGTCTAGTGCTCTGCAGCAGCTTCCGCAGAGCCCCGCGGAATGCCCACAGCCGGGGCCACCTTGCCACGGCCTCTCTCCCGGTCTCACGAGACAGGCGTGCCAGGAAGGGACGGGCTTGCGGGGGCTGGCGAGTGCTGCTGGGGCCCGGGGCCCTTTGCGGTGGGGACAACACGCCCTGGACTCCGACGTGCCCCGGACTCCGACGTGCCCCGGACTCCGACGCGCCCCGGACTCTGACAGGCGGCTGCAGCTGTTCTGAGACCCTGCAGGCTCGATGTGCTGGGCCTGGGGAGCAGCTCCCGGAACTGCGTGGTACCTGTGAATCAGCGGCCGCTGGGATCGCCTGTGTTTCTGTTTGATTCTTCTCCCCTGGCCCTGTTACCTTGTCCGCAGTCCTGGCTTCCGTCTGTGTGCTGTGTAGGAATGAGGAGGTTGGGCGTTTGGGTGTCGTGGTAGCTCGGCCGGACGTGGGGCAGTGTCGTGGCCTCTCTCCAGGCCTGGCCGGCGCGGGGGCGCACACGGTATGTGGAGGGGCATCGGTGCCACACTGCATCCGGCGTCCCATTGGTGCAGACGCTCCGTGGAGCGAGCCCCTCCGGGTCCTCTTCAAGCCTGTTCATTCCAGAAGAGCTTGATCTGAGGAACCTGTTCAGTGTATCTCTTCAGTCCCCTCCTGGGACTGAGGCCGGCCGTCTGACTTTATTAGAATAAACTGCTTCAGCGTCTTTGGCGAGCCCACGAGAGAGGCTGTGCATAGGGCCTGTGGCGCAGAGCGGGGCTCAGCCATGCCCTCCACGGCCCCTCGGCAGTTGGACACCCATTGCAGGGCAGCTTCCAGTGTTGGCCCCGGAGCCTTCTCTGTGAACCGCTGAGACTTCTGGTAGCAACTGGACTTGGCTCTTCTGGCTTTAAGGGACTGGGGTGGCCAGGTGCTCGGGTGGGCGTCTCTGGCGCCCCAGCAGCAGGGTGTGCTCTGTGCGCCCCCGGAGCTTCTGCTCAGCCGCCTCGTGCTCTTGCAGCTGCTTAAGTGCATTGTTCGTTCTTGCCGTGGACCCCGCTGGACCTGTACTAACTGGCCTTCAGTCTGGAGGGCCAGTGTCTTCTCTTGAACCAACGTTTAAACGTTTATTTATTCATTTGAGAGAGAGAGAACGCGTGCACTTGAGAGTGGTGTTGGGAGGGCTGCGGGAACAGGAGACAGAGAATCCCAAGGAAACTCTGCACTGAATGGGGGGCCCGAGGCAGGCTTGATCCCAGGACCCTGAGGTCACAGCCTGAGCCAAAATCAGTAGCTGGACTCTTAACCGAAGTGAGCCACCAAGGCTCCCCTTGAACCAACATTTAAAAATAACCGGGAAAAAAATAATAAAAAATAAAGAAAAATAAAAATAACTGGAAAGGAGAACGCGGCTGGCTCAGTTGGTAGAGCGTGGGGCTCTTGACCTCGTGTGGTGAGTTCAAGCCCCACACTGGGTGTCTCTATGTTGTTCGCAGTGTTGCTTGTGACGGGTAACAAATGTCCGGCTGTGGGGCTGATTGCACAGGGATTTGGGTTTTTTTTTTGTATGGTTGGAGGACATAGGCTTTTTAATTTCTTGTTTTTGTTTTTTTCTGTATTTTCCGATTCCTATAAAACATTTATAGAAAGTATGCTGTTGAAATATATACGAAAGTATGTTGCAAGAAGATCTAAATTATATACAGCTGTAGAAATGCTTTTTTTTAAAGAAGGATGCATGTAAATGTTTCCTTTTCATATGATCTTAGATCTAATTGTTTTTTTTTTTTTAAAGATTTTATTTATTTATTTGACAGACAGAGATCACAAGTAGTCAGAGAGGCAGGCAGAAAGAGAGAGAGGGAAGCAGGCTCTCCGCTGAACAGAGAGCCTGATGCGGGACTCGATCCCAGGACCCTGAGATCATGACCTGAGCTGAAGGCAGAGGCTTAACCCACTGAGCCATCCGGGCGCCCCAGTCTTAGATCTTCTTAACATTTGCTCTACTATACCAGTATTTTATTTTATTTTTTTCTAAGATTTTAGTTATTTATTTGACAGAGATCACAAGTAGATGGAGATGCAGGCAAAGAGAGAGAGGAGGAAGCAGGTTCCCCGCTGAGCAGAGAGGCCAATGCGGGGCTCGATCCCGGGACCCTGAGATCATGACCTGAGCAGAAGGCAGAGGCTTTAAGCCACTGAGCCACCCAGGCGCCCCAACCAGTATTTTAAATTAATTTTAATTTTTATGAAAAAAAATGGAGGCAAGGAAAGACTCAAATAACACTAAAAGGCTGATAACTAAGCTTAGCTGTCCGTGTCCCCTAGACGCCCCCACGACCGGCCTTTCCAGGATGGCCACCTCCAGCTGTGTCCTGCCCTCGCGGATGAGTCTGCTTAGCGCAGCCCCCAAAACACTGCAGATGCAGGGACTTAAACAACAGACATGTACTTCTTACAGTTCTGGTGCCTGGAAGTCCCAGGTCAGGGCCCCGGCAGGGAGATTTCTTTGCAAGGCCTCATCATCTGCCTTGCACACCGCCGCTGTCTCACTGTGGACGTGTGGAAAGGGAGCAGCTCCCTGCTCTGTCCGAGTGAGGACTCTATTGGGTCAGGGCTTCCCTCCTACGACTTCATTCATTCCTCAGGACTCCTCTAGAGGCTCCCTCTCCAAATGCAGCCACAGTGGGGTCAGGGCTCCGAAATGGATTTGGGGCCGAGTAACCTTGTGGTCCCTCAAATCTGAGCCGTGTATCCACATTGCTGTCTTTAGGCCATTTCCACTAGGGTTTTCGCTGCCCTGCCACCTGTCCTAATTACTAACACATCCTAGGCTTGGTTTAAGCCCATACTTGGTGTTTCCATTCCTGAGGTGGGCCAAGCGCTTCCTTTTTTGCACCATTTTTTGTTTATATTTTTGAATTTTTTTTTTTTAAAGATTTTATTCATCCTTTTGACAGACTGAGAAAAGTAGGCAAAAGTAGGCAGAGAGGCAAGCAGAGAGCCCGACGTGGGGCTCGATCCCAGGACCCTGAGATCATGACCTGAGCCGAAGGCAGAGGTTCAACCCACGGAGCCACCCAGGCGCCCCTGTATTTTTAAATTTTAATAGCTGCATTTCCCCCATTGATTAGTTATTTCACTTTCTGACATAAATCTTTCCTTACACTGTATCAACTTTTAAAAAAATGCCTGTGAATATATTTCTCGACATTATTATAAAACCTGTCAGATAAGCTGTCTTTCGGAGACATGTCTCCTGAAACCGTTCCTGTTCCCACCCCCACTGAGATGGTTATTCTTCAGGCATGCTAGTGACTTCTGTGTGACTGCCGTGTGACAGCCGTGTGGTGCCCCATGACCGCCCCGTGGGTGCTGCGTGACTGCCGCATGATGGCCCCTTGGGTGCCGGGTGACCCTCCCATGACTGCCGTGTGACCACCCCGTGGGTGCTACGTGACCGCCTCGTGGGTTACAGTGACTGCTGCATGACTGCCACGTGATGGCCCCTTGGGTGCCGTGTGACCCCCCCTCGCCCGTGACTGCTGCGTGACTGCCTCGTGGGTGCCGCGTGACTGCCCTGTGACAGGCCCGTGGGTGCCGGGTGACTGCCTCGTGACTGCTCTGTCCATACCCTGTGGCTGCTGTGTGGGTGCCCCATGACTGCCTCGTGACTGCCCCGTGGGTGCTGCTTGACGGCCCCATGGGTGCTCCAGGGTGCTGCATGACGGCCCCTTGACTGCTCTGTGGTGCCTGGGGCCTCTGTGTCACTCCTGTGTCAGTGCTGTCTGGTGTCGTGTGGCTGCTGTGTGGTGCTCTGCTGGTCTGTGTGCAGGAAAGATTCAGTGGGTTTATGATCCAGTTGAGGTGATGTGCAGAAGTTAAAGCCTGGGGCGCCTGGGTGGCTCAGTGGGTTAAGCCTCTGCCTTCGGCTCAGGTCATGATCTCAGGGTCCTGGGATTGAGTCCCGCATCGGGCTCTCTGCTCATCGGGGAGCCTCCTTCCTCTTCCTCTGCCTGCCTCTCTGCCTGCTTGGGATCGATCTCTCTCAGTTAAATAAATAAAATCTTTAAAAAAAAGTTAAAGCATTTGCACCATTGTCTCCTTTCTTATAGAGTTGTACTGGGAGGCCGGACTCCATTCTGTTTTTACTCCGATGGCTGCGGCTTCCCCTCTCTGAACCTGGCTTGGGTGTTGTGTCCTCGGTGCTGTCCCACAGAGGCTTAACCCACTGAGCCACCCAGGCATTCCTGGTGTTTCCTGTTATTTAGAAGTTGGATCATCTGGAATGAGTCTTTAAATTTTAAATCTTCTGGTGCGCCTGGGTGGCTCAGTCATTAAGCATCTGCCTTCAGGTCGGATCATGATCTCAGGATCCTGGGATCGAGTCCCACATCGGGCTCCTTGCTCGGCAGGGAGCCTGCTTCTCCCTCTCCTCCTGCTTGTGTTCCTCCTCTCACCATGTTTCTTTCTCTGTTAAATAAATAAATAAAATATTTTTAAAAAATACATTTTAGGGACGCCTGGGTGGCTCAGTTGGTTAAGCAGCTGCCTTCAGCTCAGGTCATGATCCCAGCGTGCTGGGATCGAGTCCCACATCGGGCTCCTTGCTCAGCCGGGAGCCTGCTTCTCCCTCTACCTCTGCTGCCACTCTGTCTGCCTGTGCTCGCTTGCGCGCGCTCTCTCTCTCTCTGGCAAATAAATAAAATCTTTAAAAAAAAATACATTTTAAATATCTTTTTCTCTTACTTTCCGTTTCTTTTTTGTTGTGTTTTCTGATCTTTCTGTTAAGTGTTTTCTGCCCTTGTTTTCTGAATATATACCCTAATGTACTTTTTTCTGCTCGTAGGTCAACATTTATAAATTTTCCTGGAGATATTAGTTATAATTTGTTTTTTCTTTTTTTAAATTTTTAAAATTTATTTATTTGACAGAGATCACAAGTGGGCAGAGAGGCAGGCAGAGAGGGGGAAACAGGCTCCCCGCTGAGCAGAGAGACCGATGTGGGGCTAGATCCCAGGACCCTAAGGTCATGACCTGAGCCGAAGGCAGAGGCTTAACCCATGGAGCCATCCAGGTGCCTCTACGTTATTTATTTTATAAGCTAGATACGGTTAGATTTTTTAAAACTCAGGTTATATCCTTTTAATTTGCATAGTTTATTTATATTTAACATAATTACCAGTCATGACCAGAGCTGAGGGCAGATGCTTAACCGTCTGAGCCACCCAGGTGCCCCAAAGTGGGGATTTTCTTAAGAGAAATGGGTATGACCTAAAATTATTAGGTCAGTCACACAGCGTATGGTATATGTCAGGTATTAATTCTGGGTCTTTTGCATGTATTTCACTTATAAAGTTGACTAGTTACTGCAAACATTTCTAGGATTTCTTTGTGTTTTGAATTACCTAGCTTTTATCCATCTTAGTATTTGCCCCATTCCTTGTGTGTCAGAGAGGACTGGGATTGGTGGCCGAGGTCAGTGCTGGGGAAGTTTGCTGAGGAGCGAGCTCCGGGTCCCGGCCGCCTGGGCGCTGCCTGCGGACTCCGACTCTGCTCTGCGGCCCCGTGCGTGCAGCCCGTGGGCGTAACAGCGCAGAGCCCTCGCTGCCCTGTGGGCGGAGGGATGCAGATGTTTTGAGCCTATGTCCTTGATGCCTTTGCTGGAGGGACAGAAAGCGGAGGCCCACAGGCGCCTGTGTGGGGACCTCTTCTCCTCCCCTGGAGCTCCCGCACCCGGCCTGGCCCTCCAGGTGCCCGCGCAGCCCCACGCCATTTCCTGAGGTCGAGGTGGGCCTGGGCTGAGGCCGGCGGTGGACGGGCCCTGCTGGACGGCCCGGCCGTGGAGAGAGCAGGACCGAAGGGGCATCAGACCTGGACCTCGGGGCTTTGAGGTTTCATTCCTGTGGAGTGTCCAGGTCTGTGGCATCCGTCGTGCTGTGCCCGGGTGCTTTAAAGTTGAGAACGTGCCCTGGCCAGCACTGCGGGGCCAGGAAGGGTGCCCCCGGCCGCGCTCCTGTCCCTGCGCCGTCTGCTCGCCCGCGGGTACACTGGGCGGGTCCTTAGAAGTTCGGTAGCCTTGTGAAGGTTGTTTGGATCAAACCCTTTAGAGGAAAAACCCTTCTGAAACGCTGTGAAAGAAGACGCAGGAGCAGAGGAATCCAGTAACCCCCACTAGAGGTTTTCTGTTTCTGCTCTGGGTTTTTGCTGCTGTGCGGAGGCTGCTTCTCGGTGTTCAGTGCAGAGGCCAGACAGGTTTCCTGCAGGTGTTGGAGCTGCGGGATGGACAGCCTGTCCGCTTGGTTTGGAGAATTACCTGATGACGTTACGAAGTGAAGAGGGTGACCCGAGACTGGGAGTTTGTGGCGGCTGCATGCAGGGAACAAATCAGAGTGATGGCTCTGGCTAGATTCATGAGTGTTTTTATTTATTTGTTTATTTAATTGACAGAGCTCACAAGCAGGCAGAGAGGCAGGCAGAGAGAGATGGGGAGAAGCAGGTCCCCGCAGAGCAGAGAGCCCGATCTGGGGCTTGATCCCAGGATCCTGGGATCATGACCTGAGCCGAAGGCAGAGGCTTAACCCACTGAGCCACCCAGGTGACCCCATAAGTATTTTTAAAACATTATTATTATTGTTTAAAGATTTTATTTATTTATTTGGCAGAGAGAGATAACAGCACAAGCAGGGGGAGTGGGAGAGGGAGAAGCAGGCTTCCAGCTGAGCAGGGAGCCTGAGGTGGGGGCTCGATCCCAGGACCTTGGGATCATGACCCGAGCAAAAGGCAGATGCTTAACTGAGCTACTCAGGTGCCCCTTAAAAATTATTTTTGAGGGGCGCCTGGGTGGCTCAGTGGATTAAGCCGCTGCCTTCGGCTCAGGTCATGATCTCAGGGTCCTGGGATCGAGCCCCGCATCGGGCTCTTTGCTCAGCGGGAGCCTGCTTCTCTCTCTCTCTCTCTGCCTGACTCTCCGCCTACTTGTGATCTCTCTCTCTGTCAAATAAATAAATAAATAAAATCTTTAAAAAAAAAAATTATTTTTGATAAACTACATTTTTCCGTACTCACTCTTTTGGTCTTATAGCTTCAAAGCTGAGAACAGGTCTTCTTCCCAGCTTTGTGGGATCTTGGGGTTTCATTTGTAAGCCTCTCCATCTCATTGTGGATTATGGACTGATTCCGACCTGTGTTAAAGACCTCAGGAGTGTGACATGTGAGCTGCCATTTTAAAAAATTTATTTGCTGGAGAGAATACGAGCAGGGGTAGTGGCAGAGGGAGAGGGAGTCCAACGTGGACCTCAATGCTGGAACCCGGAGATCAGGAGCTGAATCGAAGGCAGGCGCTTAACCCATGGAGCCAGCTGGGCACCCCGCAGGCTGCCATTCTGAAATGAGAGTCTCCAGTGTATTGTGGTTCGACGGCTCATGCCTGAAAGGCCGCAGGGGTGGGTGGGTACGGGTAGAATCTCAGTCAGTCTCTCCAGATCGCCAGCTGTTTGCCGGGAGTTGTTACTTCTCAGTGTGTGTTGCCGCCTCTTCGGGCTCTGTGAAGTGTGACTGGCACTTCTGTGGGACTGGTAGATTTACTGGAGCTTTGGTCTGAGGGGGCAGGTGCTTCCCAGAGAGGGCGGTACCAGGTGTAGGCTGACCCCCTGAATGAGAACTATGTTCTAATTGTAATGAGAAAAACTCCTTAAAAACTACAGTAGGAGATTCTGTAAAATGTTTATTGTCCCACTTGTTAGTCTGCTTCTTCGGGACACCTGTGTGGCTCGCTCAGTTAACAAAGATCCTCTTTTTTTTTTTTTTTTTTTTTTAAGATTTTATTTATTCATTTGTGAGAGAGAGCACACGCTGGCTCCCTGCTGAGCAGAAAGCCTCATGTGGGGGACGTGATCCCAGGACCCTGAGGTCATGACCTGAACTGAAGGCAGTTTCTTAAAGGACTGAGCCACCTGGACGTCCCAGAGACAGCACTGTTCTGTCTAGATCACTCTGGAGGCCTCTTGGCACACATGAATCCTTAGGTCCCCAATGAAACCAGGGTCCCGATCGCTGTGGCCTTCCGTGTGCATCTCCCACAGTTGTTGGGAAGAGCTACCAGATTCAGGAGCACAGCTATGTGTAGGAAGTGTGGCGCAGAGGGAACGGTCCCCAGGGCTCCTGCCTGCCAGTCTCTCGATCTGGGGACCTGTCCTCCAGTGCCTGGGCTCGTGCGAGGATCTCGTGCTTCTGATCTCAGAGCCTCCCGTCTGGTCTGTACGCCTTTGTATCAACTCTTACGGGACGTTAGGTGGGATGGTGGATTTTAACCGCTGCCTAGAGGCTTTCCCACCTCGTCCTTCTTTGTCTGTATGCGAGGGACCCGGTGCCTGGACAGCATGGTCGTGGTCTGTACGGAGGGCTTTCTGTGTCATGTGCTGACCCTCGGCAAATGCCTTGAGTGCCGTTCCTGGAGACACTGCGGATCTTTATAAGGCTGCAAGGGGCCGTGGTCGTTCCACTGGCAGCTTGATCAAGGTCAGTGGCTGGGGAGTGGCGCTGAGGGGAATTTGGCCCTGAGGGCCATCGAGAGCCAGGCTGCTTCTGCGCCCCTCTGGCGGTGGGGGGCAATGAGGGGCCGGCTGGCGGCCCCCGGCTTAGTCTGTGCCGGGCATGTTCACGGAACACACAGCCTCCCCTCTTACTGCTTGATTTTGACCACAAAGGGCCTTTGCTATGTTGCGCCGCTCAGACCCTCTGTCGGGCGGGGTGAGCCCACTGTGGAGATGAATGAGGTGCCGGCCGGAGTGTGTAACTGGGCATCCGTGTGTCCAGGTAGCGGGATGGCGGAGCGGGGAGTTCTCACCTGGAGCCTCCCTCTCCCACCACTGGTTCCTCTGTGCGCCGTCGGGGGTGCATGTGCTCCCTGGTCTGTGTCCGCAGAAGGCTATCTGTCCAGCCTCTGGCCGCACCTGCTCCCACCTCCTGTGCTGACCCCAGGGGTCTGTCATCTCTAGCTCACAATGGATGTGTATGTGGGGGCATGGAGGGGAGTCAGTGTAGACGCTGTTAACCTTGGCTGGTCGTAGAGGCCGGATTTCTGATTTTTGCATAGAGAACAGAAAGTAAGGTGGAAATTTTTATAGCTGACATTGGCCTGATTTCTGTCATTTCTGGTATAAACTTGTTGACGTTTGGATGCAAGGAGAATTACTTGTTTTCCGAGAATAATACCTACGTGTGAGTGTGGGCCCCGTGGCCGGATGCGTCTCTGCTGCTGGAGAAGCACGGAAGCGGGTCTTCTCCGGGCCGATGCTCTGCACTTTGTAAAGAGGTTCATTTGAAATGGGGAAACGTGCATCCCACCCCCTTCTGGCGCCTTTGTCTTGCTCGTTTCTTCATGGCGTTGTAGGCTCCATTGTGGGAGAAGACAGAACTCTCAGAGCGCTGCTTGGTGAGGAAGCCAGCCCCTCCTTCCTTCCTCCTCAGGGGTGGTCCTGGGAGTAACGCGGGAGGGCCGGGCAGAGCCCGCTGTGTGGCTTTGGGTGTGGGTGGTGATCTCACTCGAGGGCGGTGGGGAAGATCTCTGGCTTGGTGGTCCCCACGCACCTCTGGGTCTGGACCGCATTCCCTCCCCGTGGGAAGGTGCAGGTGCGGGGAAGGTGCTGGTCTTTGCCTGCCGTGCAGTGCTGTACACGTGGGAGGAACCCGTGTCAGTGCAGGAACTTGAGGCCCGGCCCAGGGGGGCCACAGCCGAGCATGTGGAGAAGCCAGCGATGGTGCCTGGAACGCACAGTGCCACGTGGCAGAGAGGGGACAGCCTGCCGATGAGAGCGGAGCCCGCACAGATGGCAGAACAGACATGTCCAGCGAGGGGAGCCAGACGCACGGGAGCACGTGGCTCACTGTGTGCTGCCCTTTATATGGAATTTCCGCGGGCGACCTTGGGGGGAGGGGAGCACCCAGAGGACTTCTGCAGGGGCACAGGGAAATGGGGTTGAGAGGCGCACTTGCTGTCTCGGTTGGCAGCGGTTTCGCGGGTGTGGGGGAGTCCCAGGAGTCATCCCGGTCTGTGCTTCAGGGACGCAGCATGTGGAGCATTGTGCTTTGGTAACGCTCTTTCTAGACCGCAGTCTTCGTGCCTTCTGCTAAGGGAGCAAGACTCCTGGGACCAGAGAAGGGCATCCTTCCGCAGAGCCATGGCGGTGGGCTCCTGCGTCCGGCCACAGTCACTTGGGTCTCACTGAGGCCAAGGCTCTGCAGAGGGACCGGGGCGTCGGGCGCTGCCTTGGGCAGGAGGTTGCTTGGTGATGTGTGGCTGGTGTTCTCGCCTGGCCTGGCTGGGGCTCCTCGGGTGCACATTGGCGGCAGCCCTGGCAGCATTTGAGTTCAGGATGCCCCTGCCCTTCGGTTTTGTGGAGGTGAAGAGAATGGCACTGACGGGTTGCTATGCTTTTAGTATAAATTACTACTTGTCTTGTCAAAATAGCTATCAGTCAAATGTATTTGATAGGCTAATGTGTTGTTTCGGATCCTGTGATGGCATGGGGTAGGATCCTAATGACATTAATTCCAGTGTTTTTGTTTCCTTTTAAAAATATTTTATTTATTTATTTGTCAGAGAGCGAGCGAGCGCGCAGGAGCCCGCAGAGGCAGAGAGAGAAGCAGGCTCCCTGAGGAGCACAGAGCCCGATGTGGGGCTCGATCCCAGGACCCCGAGATCATGACCCGAGCTGAAGGCAGCCGCTTAACCCACCGAGCCACCCAAGCGTCCCGCTTCCAATGTTTGTTAGTTTGTTTGTTTTAATATTTTATTTATTTATTTGATAGAGAGATCATAAGTAGGCAGAGAGAGGGGGGATGCAGGCTCCCTGCTGAACAGAGAGCCCGATGCGGGGCTCGATCGCAGGACCCTGAGATCATGACCTGAGCCGAAGGCAGAGGCCCAACTGACTGAGCCACCCAGGCGTTCCTTACGGGTGTAGTTAGGGATGTTGTGGAATGGCTTAAAGCTTGACCTATTTCTAAATTGCTATTTTATTTTTATTTATTTGCTTTGTAAGTAAACTCTTTGCCCCAATGTGGAGCTGGAACTCGTTACCCGGAGACGAAGAGTCGCACAGTCTCCCAAGTGAGCCAGGCAGGCGCCCTGGGCTGGTCTTACTTTGCAGAAGTCACTTGAGCGTTTGTTCCTTCTGCTTAGTTCAGTTAGAATCAACTCATGTGGGGCATCTGTTGGCTTAGTGGAGCCCCTCTTGTTCTTGGGGTCCTGAGTTTGAGCCCCCAGTTGGTCATAGAACTTTCTCAAGACAGATGAAAAGGTAAACAAAGTGAGCTTACAGTTCGCCGCCATGGTCTGGGGTTCACTCAGCAAAGCACGCGCACCTTTGCGGTTTGCAGAGCCCAGGCAGAGAGCTGCTTGCCCGGTGCTTATAGGGTGCAGACTGTTTCCGTAACTCTCTGTAGGACGTCACAGGGCGGCCCGGGACTGTTCAGGATAGGAAAGCGGCGTTCAGCAGAGAGACGGAGCCTTGCGCAGGGAGAGAGGAGCACACAGGCTGGAGACAGCCGCGTTCTCAGAGGGGAGGAGCTGGCTGGGAGCATCATAACCGTCAGTCTGGGGACAGTCCAGTGTGGCCCGAGGTGACTGCAAGTAACTCACTGTGGCCCAGGACTCGTGTGCATCTGTGCCGGGGACTGTCCTTGCTGCACGGCTGCCTGGAGGTGAGGGAGTGTGGTGAGTCGCCCGGGCCTCTCCAGGGGTGGCCTTGGTGTCCTATCTGTCCACGCTTGTTTCGGTGCCTTGTCCGAACCTCTCAGGCTGCCCCCGGCGGAGCGCGCCGGGGAGGAGAGGGCCGCGGCCGTGCTTCCTTGTGCTCCCATTGTTGGCTTCAGTCACAGAAGCTGCCTGAGGGAGGCGGCTTAGCTCCGTCCCGCCCACTGCTGTGGTGTCCCAGGGCAGTGGTGTCCCAGGGCAGTGGCCCGAGGGTCTGGCCGCCCCGTGAGCTGCCTGGATGGAGGGACAGACGGAGAATCCTGGGACAGCGGCTGCTTCAGCGTGGTGGCCTTCCTGCGGTGCAACAGCGGTCGCGACTCCGGGGCCCACGGGGCAGCCCAGACGGCGGCGCTCTGGCTCGAGGGCAGGTCGGTCAGAGCTAGACACAGACCCCCGGCATCCGGGCCGCCGCCTCGGCCCTTCCTGCTCATCACCCATTTTGGCCATTCACAAGAGAGGACAGCTTCCTTCTTGATCTTTCTAGAGAGAGTGAGCAGGGCACTCGCAGACACGCATGCGCAGGGAGGGATAGGGCGAGGGCAGGGGAGAATCTCCAGTGGAGGCCGGTGCTCGGGACCCTGGGATCGTGCCCCGAGGTGAAACTTCAAGTCTGTGGCTTCACTGATGGAGGGCCTCCCAGCGCCCCCAGAGGTGACTGCTCCGGGGTGGGAACCCTTTCCCTGAGTCTAGTGCCCGGCCTGCCTGCCGGGGCGGCCTTCTGTTCTTTGTCTCCCAGCTTCCAGGCCAGGCCCCCACCTCACCCCGTCCCCTGCTTTTACTTCCATCTGAGAGGCCACATCCCCATCTCTCCAGACTCTGGAGACACCGTCTGCCCTGAGAGGCACAACTGAAGCCCTGGCTGTGGCCCCGGGGCGGAGGGCCTGGTTGGGCTCGGCTTCTCGAGTTCCTGATTTCCTCGTCCTCCCTCCCTCCTGCGCCTGTGTTTTCTTCAGGGGCTCCCAGTCCGAGTCCGGCCTCTCTTCCACGTGCTGGTGTCAGCAGCGAGGATGGCAGGGGCCCAGCGCGGGAGCCCGCATTCGCGGCTGTTCCTCTGTACCTGCGCGTGGCAGGAGAGCCCGGCAGGAGAGCCCGGCGCAGGGCAGGGCGCGGACCTCGCTCTGCTCTCGCGCACGCTTTCTCTCTCTCTCTCTCTCTCTTTCTCTGTCTCTGTCGGCTCTTCGTGGGTATCGTTCCTTCCCAGAGATTCCGTAACTGCGGTGTCTGACAAGTTTCATAGGCGCAGAAGCAGAATCCAGACCCCCGGCTGTTTCCCATGTCGCTGCGGGAGCGCAGCCCCAACCTGCCCCCTCCAGTGTGCTGGAGCCTCTGTCGCTGGTTTGGGAGGCACGGCCCCAGGGAGAACGAGGAGAGGGCGTGGGCCCAGCTGCCTGCGGAGGGACAGGCTGGCTGGGTGGTCGCTGCGCTCAGGCGGGCCTCTGGGTGTGAGCAGGGCACGTGGCGGAGGTGGCCAGCGCTGGCCACTGTTTGCACAGCGAGGTCTTCTGCTTTCCTTCCTCCTCGAGGAGTGTGAGGAAAGAGCCGTGGGAGAAGGTGCTCACAGCCCCTGCTCCCTCCCTACCTGATCCCTCCCCACTTGGTGCTTTGGGGGTCTCCCGACCAGCCCTCTGCTGAAGCAGCTGTGATGGCCGCCTACACACCACACGGCAGGGGTGGGTGAGGTGTGCGAGGCCTGGGGGTGACAGGCTGGCCTTGGAGGGGTCACCGTGGAGGTGACAGGAATCTTGGGTGCATACATGTTCTCTGCACTTCTGTACAAACAAGCATGTCTTAGGATCAAAGATGCGTTCAGGAACTGACCAGGCTAAACATAGAGAGGGAAATTCAGGGAGCAAACTCCAGGGGGAGGATCTCTAACTCCGAGGTCAAATTTGGGGAAATTTGGGTTTCCTTTGTCAGCTCACAGGGCTGAGGCCCCACCTCCCAGCCCCAGACCAGGGCTGCTTCTGCACTGGGCTGGGTGCCCCAGAAGCAGGACTCAAAGCCAGAGTCCCCCTCGGAGGTGGGCCTCCAGCCGGCTGTGGGGGCTCTGGCGTCTGGCAGAAAGCGCTTCATCCAAACCCACGGCGACTCCTGTGGAAAACTCTGGAGCAGCGGCGGGTCCGCAGCAACCGGTGGTCACGCACAGAGTGGGGCCCCTGGAAGCAGATGCCAGGGTTAGGCCTAGGCAGAACTGCAGACATGGGGGTGTCGGACAGCCTGTGGGACGTAAGCTCCATCCTCCCGGGGACTCAGGGCTCACTGACGGGCACTCCAGACGACAAGAGAGCGAGCGGCCATGTGGCGACTTTAAGCGGCCACACAGATCTTCTAGGGCTGTGGCATGGGAGGGTCCCTGCTGGCTGCCCAGCCCCCCAGCCTCGGGTCACCCCACGGCAGGCACTCTGCAGCGCAGCCACTGTGTCTGGAGGCTGCACTTGGAATCTACGGAGTCTGACTATGTTTAGATGGCGTGTGTGGCCAGTGGCCACCATCAGGCCCACAGCCCAGATACGAAATCCCACGGAGAGCCTGAAGAGATGAGCCCATCAGAGGGGGAGCCAGGAGGAATCACCCGCAGGGCAGCAGGGAAGAACAGGAGGGGACGCCGACACCGTCACACAGACTCCGGAAGAAATGACCTTCGAGGAGCAGCCACTGGTCCCACAGTTTGCAGGGACAGACAGTCATGGCCCACGGGGTTCTGTGCACCCTCCCAGAGGGGACTCCCCACAACGGGGGAAGGCCTGTCGTGCTCACGTGGTCACGCGGTGAATAAGAACCGCTCAGTACAGAGGCGACCACAGTCACATTTTGGGCTTCAGAACACGCCCACGCAAGGAGTTCAGTCCCATGCTGTGATCACTTCACGGCCAGACACCAGTGAGCGCTGCCCCACTGCCTCGAGGCCCTAGAACCGCCCACAAGGAGCAGGTGTGAGCTGACCTGAGGCTTTGCGTACACCTGGCACGGGGTCCGTGGCAGTGGCGCTCAAGTACTGATGCGCTGGTCTCCACCTCAGAGAAGCACTTGAGCCTGCAGCTGCCGGTGTTGATCGGGGGCTGAGCTTGTGGCATGTGTGTTGCTGAGCACAGTGCCAAGGTCAGGGTTAGGAAGTGCGGGTCGTGCACCAGAGGCTGGTTCATGGGGTTTGTGCCGGGTGCCGCTGAGGACACAACCAAGGAGACAGCTGGGATGGGGGGGTCAGAGCAGGGACATTAACGGTGATTCATTCTGTTTTTTTTTTTAAACATTTTATTTATTTATTTGACAGACAGAGATCACAAGTAGGCAGAGAGGCAGGCAGAGTGAGAGGAGGGAAGCAGGCTCCCTGCTGAGCAGAGAGCCGGACCCTGGGATCATGACCTGAGCCGAAGGCAGAGGCTTTAACCCACTGAGCCACCCAGGCACCCCAACAGTGATTCATTTTAGATGCAGGAATAAACAGACCAGAGGAAAGGGGGAGGCTGTGTGGCTTCCTTGACCCATTAGCCACGAGGCCCACCTGTCATCTGAGCTGACCAGGGACCTCCTGACTTGCTAGGAAAGGCAGTGTGGGGACATTGGTGTCTGTGCCCGACACTCCCTCCAGACCGACATGAATGCGAGAGGCCAGGGGGGCCGGCTTGTCAGCCCCGCATGCAGAGCTGCTGCGGGACAGACACCCAAGCGCTTTCCTGGAATGCTGAGTGCGCTTCCCGGTGAGCCGCGGGAGGCATCATCTCTGTGTCAGAGCAGCTGGGGCTGAAAGTGGACACCAATACAATAGATGCCTGAATTTCTGAGAAAAAATCACAAGACCGTCACTCAAGGACACTTGACTGAGGGGGTTGACAGGAGTGTCCTTGTGGGGCGAGGGCTCAGGTGCAGGCTATAAGCGGATGGGGGGGTCTGAGCGGTTCCCCCACCCCCGGGTGGGGGTCAGGTTAGGCCGCAGAGGGTTTTGAGGAGGTGAGAGGTCTCCCCTCAGGTGAGGGAGCAGGCGGATCTGGGCACACCTGCTGCTGACAGTTGCTAGAAAGGGTGAGAACTATTTTTCATTTTTATTTACTTTGTTTTTTTACAGAGAGGGAAGGGAGCAGGGAAGAGCAGAGGCGGGGACAGAACTTTCGACAAATCTGACGGAAGCAGGTGCTTGTGCGACTCCACCAGGGCAGCGCCCAGGTCTTGATTGCGCTCCCATGGGGATCTCAGGCTCCTGAGATCAAGCCCCATGTCAGGCGCTGTGCTCGCCGTGGGCTCTGCTTGTCCCTCTCCCTCGCCGCACTTGTACATGTGCCCTCTCCCTCTCTTTCAAATACATAAAATCTTGAAAAAACAAAAATAAAAAGGTGTGGCAAGCGAAGCCAGTGGGAAGGAGTGGCAGCCCCATTCAGGGAGAAGGGACCCAGGGAGCAAGGTGGAAAGTGCTGCCAGCGCTGGGCTCGGTGAGCCACAGGAGGATGGCGACACAGTTCTTTGTCCTCTGGGTTAGCAGCTGGTGTAGTGTCAGTGCCGGACTCCAGCTGCCCTTGTTCCATGGGTGTCCGGGCTCAGCGCAGGGAGGGAACCCCTGTGAGAGACGCCCCGGACCTGGGTGGCAGTGGTGGGGAGATCGCCATCCGCCGGCCCGGACCTGGTGGGGCAATGTGGACGCTGGTATCCGCTGCCTTCCGTGGCCCAGGTGGCATTCCCCAGGACCCTGGGGGACAGGACTCCCTTAGATCCTGCTCCCCGTTCCCTCAGAGACCCCTTGAGACCCCGTGCGGCGGGACCAGTCTCTCTCCCAGGCCCTGTCCTGTTCCCTCAGAGACCCCATGCCGTGCTGGGCCGGTCCAGCGGTGATTCCGTTTTGTTTCCGGAGCCGCCATCCTGGGTTCTAGGTCCATGGCGTGTCCGATGTCCCTTTCCTTCCACCAGCACGTGACGGTCTATAGAAGCCCGTGTCCAGCCCAGGGAGCACGACTCTGGAGCATGATGGTTGCGGGATGTCCCCGGTGGCAGCCCAGCCGCGCCAGAGTGCGCTGTCCGGCGGTCCCCACGCAGGAGGGACGGGCGGTCACCGGAGACGGCATAGGCACCCATCGGGTCACTGGGGGGAGTGTCATGGCAGGAGCCTGGACTGACGTTGTTTTGGGGGCCGAGGCTTTTGCAGCGCCCTGTGGCGGGGCGGCCTCTCATTCCTCCTGCCCTTGCAGTGTCCGTGGGAGGAAAAGATGCCCAAGGACCTGCCGCGTCAGGCCCCTGTGGTCATCTTCGTTGGCACCTCGGACGTGCAGGACAGGCTCTCTTGTTCGAGTCAAACAGGTCACCCGCTGGATGCACGGCCGCGGCAGACGACGGTGTCGGAGGGAAACTCCAGCTGGAGGGAAACCTCCAGCAGACAGGATTGGTGGGTCTAGTTCACCTGCTGAAGGAGCCTGGCGCCCCGCGGGCAGCCCAGGAGCGACTGTGCGGCCGGACGTGCTTCGGGCGGGTGGACGGCTGGTCCCCTGGAGCCTCCGTCCTGCAACCATGGAGAGGATGCGCGCCCCGCCCCCTCCCGGCTTCCCCCAGCGCCACGTCCTCTTGCTCTGGCCCGCGGCCTGCAGCAAAGCCCCAGCTACGTCTCCCAGCCAAGGCGCAGTTTTTCCGTCTCGAAGGTTTGAAGATGAAGCGAGGGCAGGAGCTCCTCGGCCTTCCTAGTCTTCCCTCTGGTCCGGCGTTCCCTTTGCTCGGCCACATGTCACCTGCACGGGCCGCTCGCATGCGCAGTCATTCGCTGTGTCCCGGAGGCGGCTTTGGAAGACCGCGAAACCTTCTCTTTCTTGCTTTTTGCCTTAAAGATGGATGTTCTGTCTTTAGAAGTTGTGTTTTTGTAAGTAACGTCTGTGGCCAGCGTGGACCGCGAACCCACCGCACCGCGGTCGAGAGACGCGTGGGCCACGCCGAGCAGCGTGGACCTGAGACGGACTCTCCATCCCGGGGCAGGGCTCGCTGGGCCCGTCCGCGGACCGTCCCACGGGCCGTGGTTCCAGACACCTAGGGCGAGGCAGAGTCCAGGGGCACCGCAGCCGCGCTCCCCAGTGTGCTCTGTGGCCTGGGCCTTCCGTGCTGGCTGCTCTTTTCTCTTTAATTTGGAGATTTTTTTCTCGTTCGACCAAATGGGTATTTATGGATAGTTACCAAAATTCAATATTCTTTAAATGAAATGGAGAAACAGAAAAATAGTTTACTTCGCACTTAACCTAGTTAAGGAATTTCAGTAGTGGTTATTACGGTGACAGTATTGGTGGTTTTATTTTTTTAAGTGTAGACGAGGAACAGCAGTGCTCTATGAAAATAATATCTTATGACAGGAGGCGCCTGGCTGGCTCAGTGGGTATGTGTGACTCTTGCCCTCTGGGTTGCGAGTTCAAACCCTATGTTGGGCCTAGAGCCTCATTTAAAAAATAAAGTGAAAATAAAAATAAAATTTCGTGACACCGCAGGCTCACATCGTTTTGTCTGCCTCCTGTCAGATGTCATCTAGGCGAGGTGTAAACAAACAGGACCAGGGACGGCTGTCCGTGTCGCTGTCCACATCCCCAACCCCTGCCGCGAGCCTCTGGTCAGACCCTGTTCTGAGAGCCTTTACCACCCTGCCTCCGCCGTCCCTTGGCTGAAACTGGTTCGTGGCCTCCACGGGAGGCCCAGTGTGCTGGAGGACAGTGACTGACCCCTTGCTGGCGCGTAAGGGATGTGGCCGTGTCACTGGCTTCCCTCCCTTGCTGGCTGGCATTCTGCTGGTTTCTGAGGCCTCAGGTGCTGCCCGTCCTGAGACCGTGTGTGCCCAGGCCCCCGGGATAGTTGGCCCCACCTGGTCAGGCCTCTCCTCCAGCGACAGGGTGGCCTGGCCCAGCCCTGCACAGCCTGTGGGACGGGTGTTCAGGATACTGAGGTACCTGGTCCCAAGTCCTGTTGAAGCATCTTTTCTCACTGTGTGTGTGATTGGGATTGGGGCTTCCAGAAAGTTCTGTCGATCTGCTGACCGTTGTCCATAGAGCTTCTGTCAGCTGGTCTCCCTCCTTCTGCACTGCAGGTGGCATGGGTTCGTCCCAGGTCCCCAGCACTCGGTACAGGCTGTTGTCCGTCCATGTGACAAACGCTTGGGTCCTATGTCAGAAGGGAGGCTGGGGCTCGAGGTGTACGAATCACTGAGCACTCGAGGTGCACACCCCGGCCGCCAGGAGGGCTCGATGGGCCCTGTTGGGAGAACTGTGCTATCATGTGTCCCTTGGTCACTGTGTGAGGATGGTCTTTGGGGGAGGTGGCGTGGGAGCAGAGTCTAGACAGGAGGAGAGCGCAGCCTCCAGAAAAAGGCACGTGAAGGGAGGACCAAGATTGGCCTTGAGAATTACTCAGAATGAGATGGATTATTCAGTATTTGGTGCTAACAACAGACTCTCCATTTTGATGGAAGGGAACAAGGTAGATCATCTACCCACTGTTTTAGGTAAAGTTCTAAATTAAAAAAAAAAAATTATTGGAGCATTTGGGGAAAAATAAAAGAATACAGTTTTAATCTTGGAATGAGGAAGGCTTGCCAACTGAGATACAAAAGAACCTATGAAGGAAAAGATTGGTAAGCCTGATTTTGTAGAAATGAGGACTGTCGTGTGACCAAAATTAGTCTAAACAAAGTTAGAAAAGTGACGTTTAGGGAGAAAGTGTATTTTACACGTGTGCCTGGAAGTTAATAGTAAGAATGTTTTAAGGCTGCAGTAGATTCTGGGAAACTCCTGAACATCCCAGTGGAGAGTGGACAAAAGGCATGAGCAGGTGACTGAGGGGGAACGGGATGTAAATGGTGCCGCCCTGTTGTCTCTCAGGGATGAGACTGAAACGCAGACTGAAACTTGATGGCACATTTCAGCCAATCTGTGTGTGGTCCCAGTGCCCCGAAGGGGGAGGAAGGGACTAGAAGGCGGTGTGTTCCGTCCGGTGACAGCTCTTGGACTTGGGCACGAGAGTCCTGGCTGTCTCGACCTGCGGTGTCCTCGCGCTCTTGGGGGAAGCACGTGAGGTTGAGGACGCTGGTGACACTGCTGCCTCTGGAGTTAGGGTTTCCTCCGCAGCAAGTCAACTTGCAGAGCACACACGTCCCTCTGTAGTTAGATGGCTGCCTGTGTGCTCGCCTGGGCGTGTGCGTAAGCACGCAGGAAGGATCTGGAAGATGCCTGGGGCTGAAGCGGTTGGTGTGGCAAGAGCAGCGGCCAGAGGCAGGATGGAGACCCCGGCCCTCTGTGCTGTGTCTTCAGGAGGGCTTGCGCGTGCGGTTCAGGAACCGGACGTCTTGGCGACTCTCGGGAGATGGGGGAGCACCGCGTGGTTTTCTGCCGCTGATGTTTGCTCCCTCTCCACAGGTGCGGGTCCTGGCGGGAGCCTGTCAACCCTTACTACGTCAGCTCTGGCCACGCTCTTGCCCCGGCCACCAGTGCCAACGACAGTGAGCAGCAGAGCCTGTCCAGCGACGCGGACAGCTTGTCCCTCACCGACAGCAGCGTGTGAGTCCCTCCTCCTGGGCACGTCCCGTGCGGTCCCCAGCGCGGTTTGTCTTCCTACAGAACATGTGGCCCCCACCCCCACCTCTGGTGCACAGACCGGTGGCGCTGCCAGCAGGATCACAAAACACCCTGAGTCTGTGGCCGCTGCTTCTCCCTGAGGCCACGGCTGCTGGGACCCTCGAGACCAGGAAAACCGGTGGGCACGGGGGGCTGAGCAGGGCCGGTGGTGGCACCCAGGGTGCTGGCTGTGCAGGGTGCCTCCCCATCAGTTCTTTCTGTCACTCTTCCACATTGCGTACCCATGCAGACTGCGTGGGAACTGGGACGATGGGAGCCGGACTGGTGCTGCTGGGTCTGTGCTGGCCCCGGTGCCCAGAGGACTGGAATAGTGGTGGGGGCCGCGGGTGTCCTAGAGGCCTCGGCGACTGTCTGGAGCCACCTGGAGCCTCCAGTCCCTCATTGGTCGCAAAGGACCTTATTCTTCCATTGTTCTCTTCAGGGAAGCCTTCCCTTTGTGGAAAAGAACTTATTTTCTGACACTCTGCTTTGGTTTTTGGCAAGTGGCTTTTTGGGACCCAAATGCACATCAGAAGTCCAATGGTGTAAAACTCTCTGTGGTCATATCAGGGTGTGGCCCGGCCAGCCTGCCAAGGTCATTTGGGGTCATGGCCGCCCACGAACGTCAGATTTACCCCACTTCAGTCACCTGTCTCTGACAGGATGTCCCTGGCCAGGGCCCGGGCTGGCAACCGGACCCCTGGCACACTCCACCACCATCAGGGCCGGAGGAAAGCCTTTGGCGGGACAGCAAGCAGGTGTGAAGTGTCCCCGCACCCTGACCCCGGGACCACAGGGACAGGAGCAGCCAATGTCAACTGGCCGTCGGGGTGTCCGTCCCCAGCCAGCTTCTTTTTTCACGTGAAAGAGTAGGGCCCCTAAACCTGTCTTTCTGCAGGAAACCTGTCTGAACACGGTGGCCTCACTTCGGTAGCTGTCCCCTAGTGTGTGCTCTTCTTGGCCTGTGTCCGCATGTTCTTCCCACGCGGCCCAGGGGTGTGCAGGCCTGGCCAGCTTGCACCACTGCTGGGCCACACCAGCTACCCCTGTGTCGCGTCTGGAACCCCTTCTCTTCTCTTTGGGGACGACGTGGTGGTGACATCACGAGATGGGTTTGTCCTGATCATTTCATTCTCTCAGATGAAGCGTTGATGTGTGTTTACAGCGTCCTGCTGGAGCGGACCATGGTTTTGGCTCTTGCTCTGACCCCTACAAGCGGTGACAGCTTGGGAGCGGGCCTCTGTAGCAGCTGGTTCTCTCCTCCCTGAAATGGGTGCTACAGTGAAAATCGATTGGCCAGCATGCGTTTTCTTGAAAAGTCTCATAATTCTAAGAAGGGACTTCCATTTGTTAAAGGAAAGAACTTAAGCTTTTGAAATATTTTTTTTTCCTGATAGTCTCTTCACCTTGGCTTACACCAAGACCCAGAAGTGTAGGGACAGTCTGTTTGGAATACAAGATACTTCAATCTGCACCAGAGGCAAAAAGTTGGGGTGTGTGTGCCGTCCAGATTCTGGCCCCTGGGGCAGCTGCCCTAGCCTATCAGCCGCCCAGTGTGAGCAATGTCCTGGCTGACTTCGGACATGGGCGTCCAGGGACAGCGTCTGACCGCAGAGTCGTGTGGGATTGAGTGCCCATCAGAACGTAGGAGAAGCAAGGAGTCGGGTGGTTCAGGAAACCCGAACAGCCCCTTGGGGGGCATGTCAGGATGTTTTGGGTGCGTGTGATTCTCCTGTTCCTTGACACCCGAGCCCGTAAGTGCCCCTGCCGGGCTGCTGAGGTAACCACACAGCACACCCTGCCAGGGCCCTGACAGCCCGGGAAACTGAGGCAGGCAAGAGAAACACTGTCCCAGCCTCCTCCTCCCTTGCTCCGAACCAGAGTGCAGGCTCTGCAGCTAGATGAAGGTTCAGAGGCAGAGCATCAGGAGAGGCAAGTGTGGCCTCCCTGCCTGCCGAGGAAGCCGCTGAGCTAGGGGCTGTGGGGCTGCCCGGGACCAGGGTTAGGACACACTGGGCATCCTGTGCTGGCCCCGTGGGACAACTGCACGACACCTGCTAAAGTGAGATCAGCATGGGGGCTGCATGTACATGCCCTCAAGTCAGGGCAGCAGGGCTCAGACACGCCCTGGGGCCCCAGCGCCCAACCCCGGGCTGTGCTTGGGAAGGAGGCGGGAGCCTTGGGAAGGAGGAGGAGGCTCTCGACGGAACCCAGGACAGACTGGGCAGGCCAGGGTCCTCCGACAGCCGGACGGTCTAAAGACTCCTGCCTTCCAGCCATCAGGGTCCTTCAGTGAGAAGGAGACAGGGAGCAAAGAAGCTGTCCTCTGTGGGCTCGTGCTCTGCCTGGCATTGTCACATGCTCTGGGCTCCCGTTAGCCACTCTGCCTCCCAGGGCAGCGGGTTGGCTGGCTGCTTGCTGCCTGCTTGCTTTCTTCTTTCTTTCTTTTAAAGATTTTATTTCTTCATCTGACAGCGTACAGTAGGGAGCAGAGGGCGAGGGGGCAGCAGGCCGCCATCGAGCTGGGAGCCCGACCCGGGGCTCATTCAGGGTCCCGGATCGTGACCTGAGCCGAAGGCAGATGCTTCATCGACATGGCCCCCCTCGGCGCCCCGAATAAATAGACCTTTACAAGCATGGAGAGACCGTGCTGAGCTGTGCAGCCACGCCGCAGGGAACGCCAGCAGGATGGTGTCGCTGCGCTGTCCCGTGTGTTCACGTGAGGCTCTCTCCCGTGCACAGGGATGGCGTCCCGCCGTACAGGATCCGCAGGCAGCACCGCCGGGAGATGCAGGAGAGCGTCCAGGTCAACGGGCGGGTGCCTCTACCTCACATCCCCGTAAGTTCGCTGCCCAGCCGTCCCCTCCCCGTCAGTGAGGTCGCGGCTCACCCGTATTCCTGGACTGTGCCGGTCCCTTCTCCCCGCTCTGCCTGGCCGTTGGGGCACTGGGCGGTGGGAGCGGCCCTTGCCTGGTGTCCTGGGAGCTCAGCTCACCTCCAGACCCAGCACGTCGTCCCGTGCGGTCCCACCCGGCAGGCTGGAGAGGGCATCGGGGCGGCTTGTAGGTCCAGCCAGCACCATCCTTGCCGAGGGGCAGGGAGCGCCTGACAGAGCACCGGAGCCACCAGGCAGCCTTTGCCCTTCCTGGAGAGTGAGGCACTTCTCCTCTACGTGGGACAGCGGCTCTGAGCCTGTCACTGGCTTGATACCGGGCCTGGCCCCTCGTGGGCCACTTGAGTGCAGCGTGGTGACACTTAGCGACCCCCATCCCAAGTCACGGTGAACACTTTCTGTGGCAGCTGCCCCTGCGTCCCCTCTTAGGGTGCAGACGGTAAGGTGGCTGGGTGCCCTGTGGGCGCCGCAGGCCCGGCGTTCTGTCCCCACCAGCAGAGCTCCCACATGGGTGAGGGGAGGGGAGCTCCCCTCACTCTGGCCCACTGGGTGAGCCGCAGGGACTTCCCAGGGAAGAGGAGGGAAGCTTTGCGGCGGCCTACAGCCTCAGGGACGTCTGCGAGCACCTGTCGGCAGCTCCCGTGCAGGGTTCATGTATACCTGTCCACAGTCAGGGTTCCTCGGTTGGGGTCTCTTCAGTTTCACACGAGAAGAGTGACAGTTGATGGTTGAGAGGAAGGGAGGTGGGTGCACTCTTGCTTCCGAGGCAAGGGTGGGCCAGCGCTTGTCACCTCCCAGCCCACCCTTGGCACGGCCGATTTGGTCTCAACCAGGGACAGACCGGGTCTTCTTGGGGAGGAGAGGGAGATGCCACAGCCTGTGCGCGGCTGCGGGCGCCTCTCTGGGCTCCCTCCCAGGGAGCAGGTCCCACCTGTGTGTCTCAGCTCTGCTCCGCGGATACTGGAACTCGGAACTGGGTCTGGGCAGGGAAGCAGGAGGGGTTACCCGCGTCCTCAAAGGGAAGGGAGTAAGCGGACACAGGGCCAGGGGAGGCGCTGCCTTGTCCTCAGGGCCCAGCTGGAGCGTCCGGCATCACGGCGGTGCAAGCGGACAAGTGCCCTGTGCTGAGGGCCAGGGCCCTGACGAGTATTTGCTCTCGGTGGGAAGAAGCCGCTTCTGTGATGGGACTGATGGACACTGCCCGTGCGGACGGTGAGAAGGACCTCGCTCCCCCCAGGGGCCTCGTGCTGGGATGGCCCCAGGACACAGCGCACGTTGCACAGCGCACGTTGAGGGCCACCGTGCACGAGAGCTTCAGATTTCTGGACGTCACAGGGTCCCGAACGCCCAGGGGAGACAGGCGCAGAGAAGCAGCCCAGCTGAGCACTGCGGGCCGCAGTGGGGATGAGGAGAAGTAGCGTGGGACCCATGTGGCCTTGGGGGTCTGGGGTGCCTGTGGGAGAAGGCCCCTGCGGGGGACACCTGCCGTCAGGTTCCTGGCAGCGGCACGTCCAGCTGGCGCTCAGGAGTAGCTCTCGCGTCGCTCCTGCGGCGTCCACAGCGGCTCCTCTCACGTGTTCCCGCCCTCGAGGTTGATGTATTTCAGAGAGGGGTGGTGGGTTGCACGTGTGGACCCTCACCAACAGCCTGTGCGACAGGGCCTCGACCCCAGACCCCAGGACCTGAGCAAACGGCAGATGCTTAACGGACTGAGCCCCCCGGCCCCCCTCAAAATGAACAGTTCTTAGCTCAACAAATTAAACAGAGTATTCGACAAAACCAGGAGAGAAAGTGGGTGAGCTGGATACAGACCTGGAACGACTTCTCAGAACGCGGCACGGAGAGAATCTGGAAGGGTCAGGAGCGAGAGGTGTTTTTCGGGGAAAGCTCCAGCGTCGGAAGTGAGGAGCCTCTGTGTTCTGGAAGGCCTGGCCAAGCCAGCGCGAAGATAGAGCTGAGACAGTACGTGGCGTGGCAGCGAGAGCCTGGCCTTGCCGTGTGGTGTGGATGGTGCGGTGGCCTCATAGCCTTCCTTCCTCAGTTGCCCAACCCCTGTGGGGCGGCTGACAACGATAGCGTGGGCCTTGCCCTCAGTGATCCCTCGGGGAAAGTAGGAGGTCCTCTGTGTTCCTGAGAGAAGCGGGTGACCTCTGAGTGCTGGTTGTCTTTCCAGGGAAGATTCTGTGAGCCCCGGTGTCCATGCTATTGACCCACTCACGGGAGCAAACGTGGCTGAAGCGGACGGGGCCCGGCCAGGCGGTCATTGCACACGGGGGCCACATGTCAGCAGCCTCCTCACCTGCCGGGGCTTTGTTTCTGGTCCCATGCAAGGGCCAGTTCCTGACTCTGTAGGCGCGTGGGGAGTTCTTGGCCTCGGGGTCCCCGGCTGCCATGGCTTGTTTGGGCCTAGGCAGGGGCCTGGCCGGGGTGCAGTTGGGCAGGACTCCAGCCCTGCTTGGGGGAGCTGGCCTTGCAGTGGGCATTGCACATGGGAGCCGTGGAGGCGGCCTGGAGTCCCGCCCGGCCCCGTGGGCTTAGGGCAGACAGCAGCATGTTCGGTGACAGAGGTTCGGCGTTCCAGGAGTAGAGTGGCCTGTACCTTGTGGACCTCGTGGACGCCTGTGGAAGCTGATCTGGATACGCCTCGTCCGCTGGAGTCGGGAAGCCAGGAGGGGCAGCTCTCCGCAATCCCAGCATCAGGAATGGTCTGTGCAGACGCCCAGGAGCCGCGGCCGAGGGAAGGGCCCTCAGTTACCCAGAGGATTGTGCCTGCATCTCCCACCCCATCGGCCAGCCCCACACCTCAGCCAAGGAGAAGCCGTCGTCGCCGGCCTGCTTGCTTCTGTCCCGCAGACTTCTGTGCCCCGCAGACTCCCACTGCCTCTCCCTTCTCGGTAAAATAACCTTTTCCTTTGCTCGTGGGAGTCGTCGACCGCTTTGCCGTAGACTGCTTGTCCTCGGTTGCCGTTCTTCGCTTTTCTGCACAAAACCATTCTTCCTGGTAAAATAGCTAACTTTTATTTGTGGGGTAACATTTCTTTTTTTTTCTTTTTAAAGATTCTATTTATTCATTTGACAGAGAGAGAGATCACAAGTAGGCAGAGAGGCAGGCAGAGAGAGGGAAGCAGGCTCCCTGCTGAGCAGATAGCCCGATGCGGGGCTTGATCCCAGGACCCTGAGATCAGAGTCAGAGGCTCTGACCTGAGCCAGAGGCAGAGGCTTTAACCCACTGAGCCACCCAGGTGCCCCTGGGGTAACATTTCTTACCGAAGAAACCAGCAAACAGCGGTCCCCATCTTCGCGGAGGTGGCGGCGTGCCGTGATTGGGGTGTGTCTCCTGTGGTGGCTGGCACCGGCCTGCCCAGGAACGTGCGTGCGCATCCTGCCATGGCGGCTGGAGTGCAGCCAAGATGTGCGGCCCGCGGCTGCCCCTCGTGTGTTCGCTGCACTGCGTACCTGGCGGGGGCTCCCAGGGCCAGGCGGGGGGCTGTGTGCCAGGGAGCCGCCCAGCGTGAGCTGTCTGCTCCTCCCAGCAGAGGGAGGGGCTGTTCTTATGCCCTAGAGGTCCCCCAGTTTTAGTGACCACAGCTTTTTCCCATGTGTTGTGTTCGTCCGCAGCTGTCCGTTCGTACAGATCTGCTCCTTTCAGAAGCATAATTGTGCAGCCTAGAGGCTCTCTTCCAGAACACACGGGCTCGGATGGGCCTCTGCTGGGCCGAGCCTGCCATGTGCCTGTGGTTTGGTCCTGTCAGGACTTTCCCCTCTGCCCGTGGCCTGTGTGTGGCATCATGTAGGGTCAGGACCATGAAGCTCTTGCTGTCTGGCCTTCAGCCCTCAGTCCCTTGTGGGTCCCAGCACTCCCCGATGGACCCCGCTGGCCTCTGGGGCTCTATCTGAACATCCTGTCCGGAATATTCCTTCAGGGCTACAGCCTCTTGGCCGTCCCCACTGCCTGGGCTCTTCTGGGAACACTTGCCCCTTCCCCCTCTTGGGTCTGGCCTTCAGGACAAACTACTGCCTGGTGTTAGGTACTGTCCGGTGAAGGACGTGCACGTGTGTGTCAGTGCGTGGACACACGTGTGCCTGTGTTTGTGTCTGTGGGTGGGAACGACAGTACCTGGCAGCTCCACTGGGGAAGTCTGGGTGAGGGCTGGACAGGAGTCCTTTTTGCTGTTCTTTCAATGTTTTTGAACGTGGAATTACAGCAAAGTGAAGTACACTCCGGAAACGTGGTCTTGTGTATTCCTGTAAACTGCATTCTGGAGCTGTCTCCTCCCAACAGGCCGTCCCATTCCCCTGGACGTTTTCCTATACCCTGAGTTCTGGGTCTCCCATCCTTACAGCAGATCCGAGTCCAAAGCCTGGTCTGCCGCGCCTGCGGGTTAAGGGCTGCCGGCCCCCGCCATGCGGGACAGTGTGCGGGCTGTCTCCTGCCGGGGGCTCCTGGGCCCGGCCCCTCCCTCTTACGTGGTCTTGGCAGGTCCCCCTTCGCCCTTCCCAGGCCTCGCAGGGGATTGGCCTGGCCCGTCGTGTTAGAGGCACTTCTCTGGGGTAGGCTGGGGGCGCCGAGGTGAAGGGCACACCTGGGCTTAGGACACCAGAAGCTCCGGCCTGCTGGGGCCCTGCCAGCCGCTGCCCTAGTGACCTAATCTGGCTCTCGCCTGCTCCCTGCCTCTGGTTCTCTGCTCCTAAGGCTGGAGCAGCGTTGGCAGAGCTCTGTTCCGCCTCGCCGGTCGGTGCCGGGTGGAGGACAGCTCCAGTCCAGCAAGGAGAGGGGCAGCGAGGCGGTTGCCACCAGCGAAAGGGAGAAAGCAAGATCACTCACTTGACAATGAAGTGTAGGTTTCATAGCCTGTTTCTCTTCACCCAGGAAGAGCACATGCGTGTCTCGGTTTGGGGGGTGCGGCTCTGAGCGGCTCGTGGCTGGCTAATCCGTGTCTCCTCACAGCGCACTTATCGAATGCCAAAGGAGATCCGTGTGGAGCCCCAGAAGTTCGCCGCGGAGCTCATCCACCGCCTGGAGGCCGTGCAGCGGACACGGGAGGCGGAGGAGAAGCTGGAAGAGCGGCTGAAGCGCGTCCGGATGGTGAGTGCGCCTCCTGGGAGGGCCACAGCGCATCTCCAACGGCTGGTAGAGTTGAGGATGGCTTCAGGCCCCCACAGAGCTCCCTCCAGGGTCTCCCAGTGTGCCGGCTCCTGACACGCTCTGACCCTGTCCCAGCGTCTGCCTGCTCTCCTATGACGCCTGTCCGTCTGAGGCCCCCACCGCACCCGCCCAGCCCTCACTGGCTCCTGGGAGGAGGTGCTCGTTGGGGGAGGCAAGGCCTGGAGAGACCCGTAGGTGCTCAGCAGCAGCATCTTGGCCCTGTGGCTGGGGCCCCCAGTCCACCCTCTTACGGGAAGAGAGTTGGCTCAGAGGTTCTGCGTGCCTGTGACCCTGCAGGTGCCCGGGAGGCGGATTCCTGGGTGGCTCAGGGGGTTAAGCCTCTGCCTTCGGCTCAGGTCATGATCCCAGGATCCTGGGGTCGAGCCCCACATCGGTTCTCTGCTCAGCGGGGAGCATGCTTCCTCCTCTCTCTCTGCCTGCCTCTGCCTACTCGTGATCTCTCTGTCAAATAAATAAATAAAATCCTTAATAAAGGTTCCCGGGAGGCCCCTTAGACACCGCTGGGCTGCAGGTGCCCAGCATACTTTCTCGCAGCCAAGCAGTGGTCCCTTCTTCTCTGGGGCATCCCCGGCGGGCCCACGGCGGTTGTGTCTGAATCCAGCAGGAGCCTCACCCGCAGAGGGCAACACCTGCCCCAGGGACTGCGTGGGGCTCCGCGACGTCACAGGACACGTTCAGACCAATAGCCCCTAGTGTTTCCGGCATCTTGATTCAGAAACTTAATGGGCAGACACGTGGCCTTGGCTCTGGTGTGCGGCTCCACTCGGGGCCCGCAGTAGCCTCTGGGATCAAGCCTCACGTCAGGCTTTGCAGTCAGTGGGGGGTTCTGCTTCAAGGCTGCCTCCCCTTCCCTGCACATGCCAGCTCGCACGCTCTCAAATAATACGTCTTGGCAAAAATAACTTATTTTTCTGTAAAACTTGGAAAATGAGAACAAAGAAGAGGGGCGCCTGGGTAGCTCAGTCCTTAAGCCTCTGCCTTTGGCTCAGGTCATGATCTCAGGGTCCTGGGATCGAGCCCTGCATCGGGCTCCTTGCTCAGCAGAGTCTGCTTCTCCCTCTCCCTCTGTCTGCCGCTCTGCTTATTCATGCTGTCTGTCTCTCTGTCAAATACGTAAATTAAAAACAACAAAAAAACCATTACTCAGACAATTCGGTTAAGCCTATAACATTTCAAAATCCTAAAATGGATTTCTTCCATATGCAGAGCCACCGAGATGGTGTTGGCCAGTCCCCGCCTCCTGGGGATGGAGAGTTCCCCTTCTTCACTGCTCCCTTTGGGGTCACTTCCCGTGTCCTGGGGAGGGCAAGGCAGAGGGGTCAATACGGGGATATGGGGTGGAGCGAGGGAGCCCAGGGTCCCAGTCTGTATCCATCAGGGGCACACTCACCGTCCACCCCTCTGTGTGCCCTCCGCGCCACCTCTGCCCTGAGGGAGACTGACGTGTTTGCAGCTGACTGCCGGTGCTGGCAACGTTTAGGTACTCTCCTGTTAAGTGAGAAGTCTTGTGGGGAAGGTTTTGAGATTGGGTTAGAGTGGAGTGCAGGGGTTGGGGTTCCTACCTCGCTCTTTGGGTTACTACCAGATTTAGTCAGCGTTATCCTGGTCTGCACTGTTGAGTGAGATGAGAAAGTCAGCGTGAGTTATGTCCTTGGGAATTAGACTGGTCAGATGTGTTTACGGATGTGGTTCTGTGGACTGTCAGACAAGCGAGGGCCAGCTAGTTCACTGGGAGGATTCACCAAGAAACACACGGCAAGATGTGAGCGCCTCTGTGCAGGGGTAGAATTCTCTTGAAAGCGCAGCAGAAGATCCAGCAGTAATGCAGAGGAGTGGGGGCGGCCGGCTCAGTGACAGCTGCGTGCAGCTCTTGGTCTCGGGGTTGTGGGCTCGAGCCCCACACTGCAGGTAGAGATGACTTAAATAAATAAGATTTTTTATGGGGCGCCTGGGTGGTTCAGTGGGTTAAAGCCTCTGCCTTCGGTTCAGGTCTTGATCTCAGGGTCCTGGGATCAAGCCCCACATCGGGCTCTCTGCTCAGCGGGGAGCCTGCTTCCCCCTCTCTCTCTGCCTGCCACTCTGCCTACTTGTGATCTCTGTCAAATAAATAAGTACAGTCTTAAAAAAAAATTTCTTTTTAATAAATAAGATTTTTTAAAAATCAAGGAATTAGAAAATCACCTGAAAAGGTAAAAATACGTTTATTGAGAAAGGTGAAGGAAAACTCCTTGTGGAGGTTTGTCCGTGGGCAGGACATAGGCTGGCGTTGGGACTCATAGTGGCCACGTGCGCGTGTGCATGAGTGCTTGTGGCCAGGTGGGGTCGGGGAGCCCTCCCCTGGTCCTCAAGTCAAGCCAGCGTCCGATGCCTCACCGGACCCCCAGGATGAAGCTGCCAGGCTGACTTCTTTGTGACCCCAGATGTGAGGTTCTGCGACACGGGCAGTGCCAGGAGCTGACTCATGGGCTTGTCCTACAGGAGGAAGAAGGCGAGGATGGGGACATGCCCTCTGGCCCCCTGGGGGCCAGTCACAAGCTGCCTTTGGCCCCCGCCTGGCACCACTTCCCGCCCCGCTACGCAGATGTGGGCTGCATGGGGCTCCGGGACGCGCACGAGGAGAACCCGGAGAGCATCCTGGATGAGCACGTGCAGCGGGTCATGCGGACGCCCGGCTGTCAGTCACCGGGGCCCGGCCACCGCTCCCCTGACAGCGCGCATGTGCCCAAGATCGTGGGTGTGCTGGGGGGCGTGCCCTCTGGACACGGGAAGCACGCGCCCAAGTCAGGGGCGAAGCTGGACACGGCCGGCCCGCACCTGCACCGGCACAGCCACCACCATAGCCACCACAGCACGGCCAGGCCCAAGGAGCCGGCCGACGCCGAGGCTGCCCGCCGGGCACAAGGCAGCTTCCTGTGGGGCCAAGAGGTGCACAGCCACGTGGCCAAGCCTCGCAGCCACTTGGAGAGCGTGGGCGCTGCCCCCAATGCCAGCGACAGCCTGGCCTACAGGTGAGTGTCTGGCGAGTGCCAGGCAGCCGGAGCCTTGCTTTGGGATCGGTGCTGTGGTTCCTTGTCTCTGAGCCCGTGTCTGTGAGGGCCACATGTGTCTTCCTAGGATCGAAGGTCACACATAGGAGCTTCGTCTCCGGTGGGCTCTGTCCTGGTTTTTGTGGCCAGAATTCCCTTTTAAAAGTCATCCAGCCATGAGGGGTGCCTGTGGGGCTCAGCCGGTCGGCTTTGGCTCAGGTGTCGTGAGATGGCCACTCACGTCCAGCCACTCCACTTAGAGGGCAGGCTGCTCCTCTCCACCCTTTGAAGTCGCTTTGCCTCTGCCCTTCCTGCACATGTGCGAGCACGTGCTAGCGCTCTCTCAGACCTTTAGAAAAATAATTTTAAAAAATCAAAGTTGTCCAAGTGCCATCAGCTGGAGAGTGTGGCCTTTGACCTCCCAGGCAGCTTACCCTCAGATGCATCTGCCTCAGGGGGAGGCATCTGGGCCCTGGGGCGGCTGCCAGCAGGCCGGGGAAGGACAGGCGCTAGGCCTCCCAGGTGGTGCCGTCTGGACGCTTTCCTCCACGTCCCAGCCCGTAGAGCCCCGACAGTTCAGTCAACCCCGACTGAACCCCAGCACCGGGGTACAGCTGCCCGGAGTCAGGCCGGGCCACGTCAGCAGGTGACCCCCAGTTCTGCTCTTACAGCGGGAAGGCAGGCGCTGCCCCCAGAAGAAGTGCCAAGAAGGCTGAGTCAGGGAAGAGTGCGGGCGCAGAGGCGCCAGGCCCGTCAGAAGACACGGAGAAGAACCAGAAGATTATGCAGTGGATCATTGAGGGGGAGAAGGAGATCAGCAGGCACCGCAAGGCTGGCCACGGGTAAGGGGCGCACTGCGTCCGGGGTGTGGGTACGGGGGTGTGGAACCAGTGAGGAGCCCCCAGCCCCCGGCAGCCCGCGCTCCTGAAGCAGTGCCTGGCCGCCCGCTGTCTCCTCACGTGGCAAGATCTCTATGGTCTTCTGAGCTCACAGATGCCCCCCGTCCCCCATCGTGTCCTGGGCAGGGGTGCCCGCGGGTGACATCAGTCTGCGGTCGCCATGCTCTGTCTGAGCTCCTCTTGCTGCCCTCCACCCCCACCCAGGAGGGGGCCCCGCTGTCACACGGTGGTTCTCACAAGGTTATTTCTGGGGTGGTGACGCCTCCACATGACGGTGACCTCAGTGACTGGGGGAGTTAGGCCAGTGCCTGCCCATCACTGCAGACAGAGGCTGCATGGTTGGCAGCGGGCCGTCCCCCCAGCCATTGGCCGTCTGCGGCCCTCGGAGCTCCATCTTGGCTGCCGCAGGACCAGGGCTGCTCTGTTGGTGCAGAGCCGGCCTCTGGACGAGACATTGCTGCCCCTTATGGACTCCCCCATTGTGGGAAGACCGTGGGGGACCGGGGCTGGCTCAGACACACCCCTGGGCTGGAGACATGTACCATCTCTCACAGGGCAGCTGTCTGGGCCCCAGGCTGGTGGGATATGCTGGCGGTGGGCGGGCTTCCGCTGCTTCCTCCGTCTCAGGCTCTCCTGAAGCTCCTCCGTTTTGGACGTGGTTGGGGAGGCTGGAGTGTGTGCAGCCGGTGGGGGGGTATCAGGTGGGCACCTGCCCAGCCCCTCCTGAGTGGTGAGCTGAAGTGGCACTGTCCACCTCTGGGGCCCCGTGTTTGGTCTCCACGTGGCCCTGGGGACGAGCACAGTCCCAGAACCTGTTCTAGCTGACGGTTCTCTCCAGAGCCCCTCTCTTGTTCTGGTTGGGGTGGGGATGGACTGTCGGTTTCTCTGGATTTCTTCTGGTGTTGGGTTTTCACAAGGACTGGCTCTGTGCTTGCTGTCAGGACATGACCGTGATTCAGCGTCCCCATGAGTTCCCGCTGGCCTCCCGAGAGCTAGGGGGCCATGTGCCTCTGCCTTTGCTGTTCTTACACAGGGGTGTAGGGCAGGGAGATGAAGACCTGGTGGAGCCTGGTGGGGCCAGTAGATGGGAGACAGAGTGGGAGTGGGGAGTTGAGAGGGGTGGGGGGAGGGGAGACGGGTTGGCGGGGATGGGTGGAGAGATGAGGGGCTATGGGGAGATGGGAGGGGATGGGGTTTGGGAGAAAGTAGGGGAGGGGAGGTTGGGTACAGAGCCAAGCAGGGAGGGGGTGGGAGTTGGGCCCAGGGAGGAGGTGTCCTTGTGGCTGGCCTTGAGCCCATTCCCCCTGGGGTGTCTTGCCTTGGGCAGTTCTGTTCTGGAGTCCTGAGGGCACTGAGCCTACCCACTGCCCAGGGGACCCTCTTCCTGGGATTCCCTCCTGGCACAAAACCCCCTTTCCGAGGGCTGCGGCCAACAGCTAAGAGAGGCTGATGCTTTCCTGGAATTCACTCAGGGGTTGAGTGAGGCGTCAGGTGTTTTCTGTGTTGAGTAACAAAGGCACTGGTATGCTAGCGCATGGAGGGGGAAATCAGGAAAAATTATAAGTTCAGAAATGTGCCAATTAAGTGTTTTTTTTTTTTAAGATTTTATTTATTTATCGGGGGGTGGGGAGAGCGAGCACAGGCAGACAGAATGGCAGGCAGAGGCAGAGGGAAAAGCAGGCTCCCTGCTGAGCAAGGAGCCCAATGTGGGACTCGATCCCAGGACGCTGGGATCATGACCTGAGCCGAAGGCAGCTGCTTAACCAACTGAGCCACCCAGGCGTCCCAATTAAGTGTTTTTAACAGGGAAGAGAATATACCAACATGATGGGAACAGGTATCTCTAAATCGTGATGTTTCGAATTGTTTATATATTTTTTAAATTTTCTGTATATTTCAGGTTTTTCACAAAGAGCGCTTATTTTGATGTTAACATGTTTTTTAAAATAGTAAAGACTTTTCTTTAAAGGAAGTCTGTGTAGCATCGGGTTTATATTTCAGTGAAGTGATTAAAAGTGGGCCACAGAGGGGTACCTGGGCTGTGAGAGTGGGCCCGTAGTTGGCGGGGCGTTGGCTGGAGGTTCTGTCTGCCCTGCCCCCTTTCAAATAAGGACTTTTTCTTCTTCTTTTTTTTTTTTTTAAGCTTTTGTTTATTTATTTGACAGACACACAGCAATAGAGGGAACACAGGCAGAGAGAAAGGGAGAGAGAGAAGCAGGCTTCCCGCCGAGCAGGGAGCCCAATGCTGGGCTCGATGTCAGGACTCTGGGATTGTGACCTGACCTGAAAGCAGATGCCCAACAACTGAGCCACCCAGGCACCCTTCAAATAAGTACTTTTTAAAAAAATTAACGAAAGAGGGGTGCATGGGTGTCTCAGTGGGTTAAGCCTCTGCCTTCGGCTCAGGTTATGATCTCAGGGTCCTGGGATCGAGCCCCAAGTCGGGCTCTCTGCTCAGCAGGGAGCCTGCTTCCCTCCCCTCTCTCTCTCTCTGCCTGCCTCTCTGCCTACTTGGATCTCTGTCTGTTAAATAAGTAATAAATAAAATCTTTATAAAAAAATAATAAAAATTACGGAAGAATGGGGTGCCTGGGTGGCTCAGTTGGTTAAGCATCTGCCCTCAGCTCAGGTCACGAGTCCCGCATCGGGCTCCCTGCTCAGCGGGGAGTCTGCTTCTCCCTCTGACCCTCCCCCATCTCATGCTCTTTCTCTCTCTCATTCTCTCCCTCCCAAATAAATAAATAAAATCTCAAGATTACAAAGAAGCATGCCACAAAGGAACATGTGTATCAGGGGCACCGGGGGAGGGTGTGAACTGTTGCCTAACAGCCAGGGTCAATGCCAAGCTTGGTCTCCCCGGGCCCTGCCCCAGTTCCTGGCACCCGCACTGGCCAGGCTCTCACTTGCCACCACTCCTTGTCCTCTTGCTCCCAAAGGTCTTCCGGCGCCAAGAAGCAGCAGGCACACGAGAGCTCTAGGCCCTTGTCTGTGGAGCGTCCTGGGGCCGTGCACCCTTGGGTCAGCGCTCAGCTGCGGAACTCCGTCCAGCCCTCTCACCTCTTCATTCAAGACCCCACCATGCCACCCAACCCGGCCCCCAACCCTCTGACCCAGCTGGAGGAGGCCCGCAGGCGTCTGGAGGAGGAAGAGAAGAGAGCCAGCAAGTTACCCTCCAAGCAGAGGTATGCTGGGTTGGGGGGAGCAGGCCACACCCAGAGCCAGGTCCACTCTGGGTACTGTGGCTTGGCTTTGGTGCTGAGGCTTCCCTTGGCCCAAGAGCCCCACAGAGAGCTGTGCTGGCTGCCCACTGGCCGTCCTGCTTGCTTCTTGCCACTGAGAGCCACCCAGGGCACGGCAAGCGGCCCTGCTTTGTGACCAGGGTCTGGGAGGGCATGTGGTCATTACACTGTCCTAGGGATGGAGGGGACCCTCTGTCTTCTGGCAGTGTGCTCATCCTGTCAGTGTCCGTGGCACAGGGACCACCAGGGGTTCCCATCAGGTCCCCTGGCTGCTGTGCGGGCTGAGCTGCAAGTGGGGTCTTGGGGGTTCCTGGCTACCTCTGCTCGCAGACCCCAGAAGGGGCCGCACCGTCTGCAGGCGGGACAGTCAGCATTGCTGACGTACATGCTGATGTGACAGTCTTCTCCTGGAGGGACCCCTAAGCACCAGAGTCCCCCTCGTTGGGGACCAGAGAGGCCTGACCCGCGGCTCACGCCGTCTCAGAGAAGCCCGGGGAGCACTCCTTGGTGATAACAGGCTTTCTCTGCAGGCCTGAGTGTTGTTGTTTCCCTGCCTTTTCAGCTGGGCCTTGAGGTCACTTTTTCCACGTGGATCAGGGTCTCTGAGGGGGGGGCATGGTCACACAGTGGCCCTGTGTTCCTTGGATGTCGCCGGCGCCCCTTATCCCGTCTGTGATCACTTGTCATCCTTCCGGGGGGCCTTACTGTGTGTGGGGCTCTCCAGCTCTGGGGAGGCTGGTGTCCATGGTGGTCTCACTGGGCAGAGCCCTGAGTGTGTGCCCTGGCTGTGGTGCGTAACCACGTTGATGGCCCTTTGTCTCACACCCTGTCATCCTGTCCCCATAGAACCAGAGAGCCAGCCTGGCGCGAGATGCCTGGGCTGGTGTGGGGGATGCCTCTTGTCCGCTGGGGCCTGTGACCTGGCGCAAACGGGGTAGCAGGGGCGTCATCTGGGAAGGGGCCAGGGAGTGCTTGTGGGATGTCCCCTCTCTGCCCAGACCTTCTACGGGGCTGCATGGGACCGTTGTCCCTGGCATGCTCTGGGGGAGCCGGGCTCGTGTCTCCTCTTTCCACCAGCACCGGCGGGCCCTGTGTGTGCCCTTGCCGGCCAGACACCGCGCAGCCACATGAGCCTCTTGGGGACACATGTCTCGGGCCGTGAGCCTCCTGATGGGGTGCTAGACGGTGGTTGGCGTCCATAGGCCTTTCGTAAACAGCCACAGACTCAAGTGAAGGCCCAGAGGCAGCAGTGGGGGTGCTGGGCCCTCTCCAAGCTCGCTGCGGGGTGGACCCGCCAGGCTGACAGAAGATGAGTCTCTCTGAGGGCGGACAGCCCTGCGGAGAGCTGCCGCCATGCGGCTGGCCCGGAACGGGCCTCCCCCGCTGCTCAGGACGGAGCTGCGTCAGGGCATGGATGGGGAAGAGCCGTGTAGAGTGGAGGAGGCCAGGGGCAGGCCCTCCCAGAAGACCCTTCCTGGTGTGGATGAAGCGACAAGACGCCGGCGCCCCCAGTGGGTGCTTCGAGTGGGGTCCCGGGAGCTCCACGACGCAGTGAGGAATCTAGGAGCTCCGGATGAAGTCCAGCGGCCTCTGCCTCCCGACTGACCCCGAAGCAGCCCTTGACCTTCCCGTCCGTGGTTTGGTGTCTGTCTGCTCACACAGTAGGAGCCCTGTTTAGTGGTGATGGACCCTCGTGGGGGCCCCGCTGTCCCCTCCGAGCCTTGGCAGAGGCCCCCACCAGCTCCGCGGCTCACTGACCGGTTGTTCCCTAGGTATGTGCAGGAGGTCATCCAGCGGGGGCGCTCCTGCGTCAGGCCAGCGTGCACACCTGTGCTGAGCGTGGTGCCGGCCGTGTCCGACTTGGAGCTCTCCGAGACAGAGTACGTGCGCCCCGCGCGGGTCCCGCTTGCCAGGCTGCCCGCGGTGGAGCCGCTGCTCCCAGGACAGGATTCGGGGCGCCGCACTGGAAGAGATGGGGCTGGGCTCCAGCTGCTTGTCTCCATCAGAGGAGACGCGGGCCATCCTCGTGGGACATGCGGCTGGCGGGCCAGAGAGGAAGTTCTGCTGTTCCTCGCTCTGGCCGGGGCTCCCCACCCACCTCCACTGTCCTGAGCTTCCGCGCCGGCCCCGGGGGCACGCGGTCGCGTGCTGGGCCTTGTTTCCCTGGCTCAGCCACGTGAAAGCGCCTGCCTGGGTGGCTAGGGTGTGTCCGGGGCCCGTGCGCCCACCGCCCGCCGGGCCTTGCTCTGTTCCCATGTGGCGTGCGGGAGTGCGTGGAGCAGGGAGGGCGCTGGGGACCACCTGTAGGCGGTGCCGGTCGCCCAATCCCTGCATCTCCGCTCAGGGGAGAGCAGAAAGGGGGTCCCCACCACATCTCAGATTGTGCCCTGTCACGTCCAGCCGAATGCGTGGGTGACTTGGCCTCCCCACCAGGTCACTCCTTGAGGGTAGTCTCTGGAAAAGCAGGGACCCTGCCTCCTTTCTGTAGAGAATGGAGTCCCAGAGGACCCCCCCACCCTGCAGTGTGAGGCTGTAGGACTGAGGGAAGGAGAGCAGGCACCCGGGAGCCCAGCTTGAGCAGTGGATGGCCACGTGGCCTGAGTCGCTGTCAGCCGTGTGCCCAGGAGCAGCTGGGAGAGGGGAGGGCTCCCAGGGAGAGACAGGCTGGTCGTGAGCTCCTGGCCAGCAGGGCCCAGGGGCTGTGTCTGAGCACACCTGGGTGGCTCTGGTGCGGTCGCAGGGACGAGAGCTGCTAGATGACCACACGGTGCTGCCTGTGGTCTCAGACACAGAGCCCTGCCTCAGCACCATCAGGATGTGCAGTCCCGGGCTGCATGGTGCTGGGCTCCTGCCCTTCTCTGCATGTTGGGCTGGGCTCTGCCCCTGCCCCTGCCTGGGGCTGTTCCTCGGCCGTGAGGTGTTCCCGCAGTCACAGGGCTCTCTAACTCTTACCTGGGCCACAGGGAGCGTGGCCCAGCCTTGAGCTGGGGGCCGCGCTGGTTCTAGTGGCCTGGGTGTCTTAGGAAACCAGGTGCTGGGATCCACTGTGGGTTCCGGCCCCGAGAAACTTGCTCCCCTGCGTTCATGGGGCCTGGGTAGGGGGTGCCGCTCCCCCAGCCAGCTCGGACCACAGGGAGGCCTGAGCCCATGTGGTGGGTGCAGGAGGGTGGTGGGGAAATGGAGGCGCCGGCTGTATGGGGGCAGGGGGCAAGCAGGGGAGGGATGAGCCGGTGTCCTTGCTGTGGGTCTGAGGGTGTGGGGGGCTGATGCAGGACTGGACCCTTGGGTCAGGACACCACGTGGAGTGAGGCTTCCGGAGGGCTGGCCCTGGAGCTCCAGGCAAGGGGGTGTCTGAGGATGACGAACCCCCCCGAGGGATGAACCCTCGCCCTGTGCTTCCTGGAGGGCCTGTAGCCCTTTGGGGTATGCCCTGAGCCTAGCAATCACCAGTACACCTCCACCTCCAGGACGAAGTCCCAGAGAAAGGCGGGCAGTGGGAGTGCGCAGCCGTGTGACAGCATCGTGGTGGCCTACTACTTCTGCGGGGAGCCCATCCCCTACAGGACCCTGGTGCGGGGCCGCGCCGTCACCCTGGGCCAGTTCAAGGAGCTGCTCACCAAGAAAGGCAATTACAGGTGAGAGCCCCGCGTGTATCCTATGCTCAGTGTGACCCCCGCAGCAGCTGGGCCGCAGGGCCTGCGGTGCACACGGGGCCGGGGGGAGCCCTCATCCCTGCTCCCCCCTGTCCCGCAGATACTACTTCAAGAAAGTGAGCGATGAGTTTGACTGTGGTGTAGTGTTCGAGGAGGTTCGGGAGGACGACACAGTGCTGCCCGTGTTTGAGGAGAAGATCATCGGCAAGGTGGAGAAGGTAGACTGACCTGCCAGTCTGGCCTCTGCGCCGGCTTGGGCCCATGTCAGGCAGGGACCGGGCATCACGGCGAGCGTCCGAGTGTCGTGCCGTGTCGTGTGCTTCCCGTGTGTGCAGACACACGGCCGCGGTCAAAGACCAGGTGCTGCTCGCCCCGCAGCTGGCCGGGGGTCCCTCGAGCGACCCCGCCCACTGCTCAGTGATCCTTGGAGCGGCCGGCGGAGCAGGCCCACCACAGGGCGGCCTCTAGTGCCCCTGCAGCGGCGCCCGCTGCTCACTGCTCCTTGCTCCGGCGCTCGCACTGCAGGCTCTGCCCCCCCCCCCGCTCTGGGATGGTCCGACACACCCTGCCCCGGCCCGGCCTGGGCCTGGGGTGCCAGGGGCCCCGCGGGGGCCTCTGTCAACTGTACATGTCACCGAGTGCCTTCAACACAGCTTGTCTCTTGCCTGCCACTGTGTGGATCCGGCGACGGAGCCCCGTAGCGCTCGCCCTCCTCCACCCTTGTGTCCAGGGCGCCGGCTCAGCGGGTCCCGGGCCCCTCCCCTCGAAGGGCCCCTGTAAATATGTACATTTCTCAGGCCAGGGCCAGTGGGGGGCTGCCCCAGCCCATTTTTCATGCGCTGACTTGTACAATTATCTTTTCAAAGGTACTTGGATAATAATGAAATAAAATCATTTTTGAACCTTCTCTGGCAGGAGTGCACCTGTCTTCTGTGGTGGGGCCTGGCTGGTAGGCTTGCCGTTCTCGGCCAGCTTCACGCCAGGCCTCTGAGGGTCGAGAGTATGTGTGGGAGAGGGGTGTCTTCTGGAGCATGGGGACAGAGCTCTGGAGAGGGCTGGGTTCCCAGACCCGGATCTGAGATGGAATGGGCCCCAGGAGGCTAACTGGGCAAGCCCAAGGGCCCGGCGGCCTGGGACCACACACACAGGAACCACACACACAGTCCAGGACCAAAGCTCTTTATTCTCTGCCCGGCTTCCAGGGCTCTGCTCTGGGGTCTCTACAGCACTGTGGGGGCGGCTACAGCTCCTCTTTGGGCTCCGTGCTGGCGTTGGGTGCTGTCTCCTGGAAAGGGTCACAGAGGCCCAGCTGGAAGCTGCACCCTGGCTCACCCCTGCCCCTGGCCACCGCAGGGCCCCATGCCGGCCTGGTGCAGAGAAGGGTAACCCTGGGGCAGGGGCACCCACCGGGACGGGGACTATGGGCTCTTCAGCAGGCAGCTGGCCCCCGTTGTCCAGAAACTTGGAGAAGGTCTCCAGATCCCTAGTGCTTTTGTATTCAATCACCTAAGGAGGGACACCGGGTTCTGGAGAAAATACCCACCCTGTCCTACCTTGGCAGGTGACATCACCCCCATCCCTGGAGGCTCCACCCTCAAGCCAGGCCTTACCCCAAGCCCAAGGCCTGCCCCAATGGCCCCAAACCTCCATCATCCGGGCCCCGCCCACCTGAGGCTCCGCCCCCTGGGGCCCTGCCCACACGAGGCCCTGCTGCTGGAGGCCCCGACTTGTGTCTGGTCCCCTGCCTGAGGAGCACGCACAGCAAGCTCCAGACCTGGGAAGACGGAGTCTAGCCTCACCTTCCGACCCGGACCCGCTGGGAAGTACTTGAGGGTAGGGAAGCCGTGCACAGGGAAGGCCTCCAGCTCATTGGCTGTGGCGTCCAGCTCCGCGATGACGATGTCCTCATGGTCCTTGTACTTCTCAGCCAGGGCCTCCCAGGCCGCAGCCATTTCCTTGCAGTGGCTGCACCACGGGGCGTCTAAGGCAGCGGTTTGTTGGCACAGGCAGGGCCCCCTTGCCCCACCCCACCCCTGCCCACTGCCCACCACCCATCGCCTTCTACACTCACAAAACTTGATAAACACATTCTTGGTTTCATCGAAAGCCACCTGCTCAAAATTCTTGCCCACGAGGGTCTTGACTGGCCGCTGATCCCAGTCAGGGGGGAGCTCCTGGCTCAGGAGATAGGGCTGGGGGGAAGCGGGCCAGGGGCTCCACTGGGGGTCTCTCCTGACAGCTGCTGCTCCCACCCCTGCTCCCCGGGTGGCCGCTTAGCATCCCACCTTGACCTGGCCGCCGAGGACCGCGTGGCAGAAGGCGGTGACAGAGGCCGCGGTGACGGGCCCTCCAGCTGCAGGTGCGTACTTCTTGGTGGTCTCCATGTTGATGAAGCGCAGGGTGGGGACCTCCTCGGTCTTCAGACCAAAGTACTGCAGCACGTGGTCGTTGCTGGCGCCCACATCCACCACCACAAACAGCACCTGCCGACAGGGAGTCTGTGCTGGGCGGCCCTCCCGCCCTAGCCCCTGCCCCCCAGCCCAGCCAGTACCTGTCCCCGGAACGGAGGCGCTGCCTCCGCAAAGCCCGCCAGGAGCTCCCGGTGCGGGGCCAGCGTCCGGTTGACGAACAGCAGCAGGTGGTTGAGGATCCGGGCTGCGAAGATCTTGGGCGACGTCTGCGGGGACAGGCCAAGCTCACGGGGCTGCTCCCACGGCCGCGCCCCCAGCCCGGCGCCGGCTCCCACTGCCCCACTTGCCTGGCTGTTGAACTCCATGACCAGGCGCATGCTGTGCACCAGGAGGAACCGCGACAGGTCCCCCAGATCCAGGCCCAGCTCTTCGTCCACCAGGAAGTCCGCCCGACCCTCGTCAAACTGGACAGCACGGGCCAGGTCAGCGGGAGTCACAGCCCCGACCCCCAACACCCACCCTGGCCCCATGCCGCACCTTTTTTTTTTTTTTTTAAGATTTTATTGATTTATTTGACAGAAATCACAAGTAGGCAGAGACACAAGTAGAGAGGAGGCAGAGAGGAGGAAGCAGGCCCCCCACAGAGCAGAGAGCCCGATGTGGGGCTCGATCCCAGGACCCTGAGATCATGACCTGAGCCGAAGGCAGAGGATTAACCCACTGAGCCACCCAGGCGCCCCCATGCCGCACCTTCTTGAAAAGAACCACAGTGTCCTTGGTGAGGCCGAACTTCTGAAAGAGCTCTGGCTGGTCAGTAAAGCCAAAGGTCATGTCCAGGGCGTCCTGGGCCAAGGCCAAGAAGGTGGCCACATCCTCATCTTGTAGGTCCTAAGGAGCTTAAGCTGTGAGGTTGGCTGGCAGCACGGGCCCCACTCCTGCAGCCCAGACCCCAGGGGTAGCAGCTCACCTTGAAGAATCCGATGACCACGACGTCCCGGCTGTCTATCAGGGTCTGGGCGCCCTCCTCGTCCTCCAGCCGGGTGGCACTGGGCCCCAGCCGCCGCCTCAGCCACTCGGCGATGCCGTCGGCCTCTCGGGGGCCTGTGAAGCGTCCACTCAGCCCGGGCCCAGCCCAGCCCAGCCCAGTCCGCTGCCCCACGCCCCCCCCCCCCCCCCCCCCCCCCCCCCCCCCCCCCCCCCCCCCCCCCCCCCCCCCGTGCCTGCCGCCTGTACCAGTGTACTCCTCCGGGTGTGTGCGGTTCCCGTCCCGGAAGAACCTGAGCGTGGGGTACTCCGTCACAGCGAACTCCTGGGTCAGCTCTGTCTCGGCGGTCCCGTCCACCTTGGCCAGTCTGGCTTTGGCGGACTCTGCCGCCAGCACAGCAGCTGCCTTGCTGTACTCAGGGGCCAGGGCCTTGCAGTGCCCACACCATGGGGCATCTGGGGGAGAGGATCATGAAGTCCCCGGCCTCCGAGGCCCCAGCCTTAGCTCCTCTCCTCCTGCCCAGCCAGAGCCAGGAGACCTTGGGGTCAGTCATGTCTGGCAGGAGCATTCCTGTCCACACACCTCCCTCCTTCGGGGCCCGTCTGAGCCTCCACACCAGAGCCGGGCTCCTCAAGGCCCCAGGCCTGGGGCGCCGTGGCCAGCGCCGTGCCGACAGCGTGTCGGAGGAAAGTCCTCCAGCTGCTGCTCCCTGAGGCCTGCACAGGGGCGTCTGCTCGTGGATGCCTGCGACCAGGGAATGGCCCATGTAGAGAAGTTCGTGAACATCTACCAAAAAGCAAGCAAGGCCTGGATGCTCTCTGGCCCTGGCAGAGAGTCTGCAGCTGGGCCGTGATCAAGGGGCCTCCCTGCACCTGCACCTCCTCCCAGTCCCACCCTCCCCCGCTCCAGCTGGACTCCCTCCCCCCAGCCCAGTCCCTGGCCTTGCTTCCCATGCCCTTCGGTGGAGCTCCAGGAGCACTGTGGGGGCTGAGGGCTCACTGAGGAAGCCTCTTGTGGGTCCACAGGGTGGGGAGCTGAACACCCTGGGCAGCCCTGGTGGGTCCCCCAGCCCACCGGCCGGGTGCACTCACAAAACTGCACCAACAGGGTGCGGTGCTTCCGCAGGGCCAGGCCCAGGGTGCGCTGGCTCAGCACCAAGATCCCGTCCTCCTCGGGGACCTCCTCCTCCTCAGGGGCCTCTTCCTCAGGCCCCCCTGGCCCCAGGCCCTGTCCCCGGAGGCCGGAGGCCGCAAGCAGCAGCAGCAGCACGAGCTGGAGTCGGCCGTCCATGGCAGTGCGGGACCCACGAGGCAGGGGCAGATAAGGGGGCCGAGGGCCAAGCCGCAGCCGCCACGTGGCACCCAGTCCCAGTCCTGGGAAGATAAGGCCACAAGGCACCCCCCACCCCACCCCCAGGGGAGGGGAGGCAGACAGAAGCAACACCCAGGGCACTGAGACAAGGCGACTTTAATAGGACTGTTCAGGGCACAGTGCCAGCCCAGGGAGGGGGCGTCCCAGGATGGAGCAGAGGGTGTGGGAGGGAGTGTGATCACTGATGGAGGGGCGGGGAAAGCAGGACTCCAGGTGGGAGGACAGTCCCCAGGGTGGGGGCGCTCAGCTCTTCCAGTCTTGGCAGATGTGGAGGCCCCACTCCCAGGACAGGTGGTCCGTCCTGTCGTCGTCGGTGAAGAAGGACGTGACCACGTAAGCACCCCGCACCAGTGCTCCTCGGGGCACCTCCTCCAGCGGGGTCACAAACTCATACTCCTGGGCACGCGGGCCGTAACTGCCCACCATGTGCACGGCCTTGTCCACTAGGAGAGGGGGAGGCCGTCAGGGGCCACCCTCTGCCCCATCTGCCCCTCCCCACAGCCCCCCTCCCCCAGCAACCCCTCCTCGCCGCCCTCACCGCGCAGGCCCTGCCTGTAGGTGTGGTGCAGACACTTGAGGCCACTGACGATCTCCTTATTGACCTGAGAGACAGAGAGTGTTAGGGCCCCTCCAGGGGGCTGACCATGTGCTGGCAGGTGTCCCCCAGGGCAGCTGCCCTCACCTTGAAGGTAATCTTCACTCTGTAATCAACACCCTCCTTCAGGACAAACACCTGGTTTCTCAGCACGGCCAGCTCCCCTGTCGGGGAAAGGGCAGCTAGAGAAAGACCTCCTGGGAGAGCGGAGACCCTGCCCCAGGAGCCCCATGGGGGGCAGTACCTGTGAGGTCCATGGTGATGGGCCCCGGAGCCTGCTCCGACATCAGCGTCAGCCTGGTCACCTGCACGTTGGGCAGGCTCAGGTCTAGGAGAGACCGGAAGTCACCGGAGTGCCTCCCTCCTCCCCGGTCCCCCAAGCCCTGGGCGGCGCATACCCACAACCGGTGGCAGGGGCCCCAGCAGTGCCTGCTTGTACTTAGCCAGGCTCTCATCCTCCAGGTCCAGCTGCTGGATCTCTCGCAGGCTCTTCCTCCCTGGGGCCCGGTACTCGGGCACAGCCTCGTCCAGGGCCTCGTCAGGGGGCAGCTGTCTCCCCTCCTTGTCGGTCAGGAGGACTGGGGATTGGGGAGGTGCGTGAACGGTGGCCAGTGGCTGACCCGGCATTCACGCATCAAACTGGAGGCCCCCCGGCTGGCCAGCTGTGCCTCTCAGTGCCCACAGGAACTCAGAGGAAGCAATGGAGGCTCAGGGAAGGGGGGTGCGCTCAGGGAGGGAGGGCTGCATGGGGCGCAGGGGCGGGCTGGGGAGAGACCGAGCGGCACCCACACCCGAACCCTTTAGGGAGGCCCGTGGGGGGGTGCAGAAGGCTCCTGAGCCAAGTGACACCCCTGAGGCAGAGCTGCCTTCTCTGGCCCAGCCATCCACCTAGGGCTCCTCCCTGACTCTGAGGCCAAAGATGCGGGGTGCAGGGGAAGACCCTAAACGGGGTTAGCCCCACGGACTGGAGGCCACCACTGTGAACTGGTGACCTCTGAGGTCTTCCCTAGAGCAGAGGCTCTGCTCACCATACCTCTTCACATCCCCCTATGCCTTCCTCTGTCCTAGGGGTTCTTCCCGGTGGTGCTCCTGGGGTATCAGGGTGGTTCTCTCTAAACCCCTCAGCTTGTGCTCTGGGTTACCTCCCTGGGCGCATTCAGACTCACAGCCCCTTCCCATGGTGCCCTGGGGCAGGGGTCTCTCTAAGCCCCTTCCCACAGTTCTGGGACAGGGTCTTTCCCACTGTGCTCCAAGCTTCTCAAGGATCACCCCACGCCCTGAAGGAGCCCCAGCCCCACCCAAGGGAGAGGGGATCTCAGGGGCAAGTTCCCAAGGGGAGAGGGTCCCCCTGCCACCCTGGCTTCACAAACAGACCCGCCCACTCTCGCCTCCTTTGCCCCTGAGTGTCTGGCCTGGACGAAGCCCCCCCACCCCCGCCAGAGCCCAGTAGGGGGGCCGCGCCAGGATTTCCCCACGCGCGCCCCCAAAGTTTCCACGGGGAGAGGCCCAGCCCCCGCCCCAGGCTGAAGCCTCCCCGACCCCCCCTCCCCGCCCGAGACCCCCGCCCACGTGGCCACCCTGGCCCCAGCCCAGCCCGCTCACCTCGGGCGCACAGCGCCAGCCGGAGCAGCTCCAGCAGCTGCGCCCCCAGCTCACATGCGTCCAGGCCCAGCATGGTGGCCCGCGGCCCGGCTCCGCCGCGGAGCCGCCGAGGAGCCGCCGCCCGCCCCGCCGCCGCCCGGCTCGGCGCTCAGCCCCGGCGCGACTGCGGTGAGCTCATCCCGGCCGGGAGCGCCCCCCGCGCCCAGCGCCGCGCCCGCGCCGCGCGCCCCCAGCCGCTCCGCGGACCCCGCGCAGCCCCGCAGAGACGCGCGTGTCGCCCGCACGGCGCCGGCACCTGGTCGTCCCCGCCGCGGGCGCCGCAGAAGCCCGCACGGCCGCCGCGGTCAAGGTCCCAGCCAACGGCCCAGTCCGCACCCCGCTCTGTCCATCAGAGAGGCCCCACCCCCACGGCGCCCGTGAGAGTCTGGGGGATTCTCGGGGAAGCCCTCTGGGAGGGGCGGGTGGGGCCGGGGGCGCCCAGTGGAGCAGGTGCTCCCCACCTCCCCCAGGCCCCTGGGCTCTCGTTACCTGCAGGCAGTACAGGCAGCACCTGGGGCTTGACGGCTTCCCCTCCCTCCCCGCCCCCACCGGATCATCTGTCTGGGCAGAGGGCTGCCCTTTAGCCTGCCCAGCCCCGGCAGCTGGGGGAGGCGCTGGGCGGGGGAGTGGGCGTCCCGGAGGCGTTCGCACGGAGGGACTTGTGTCCACCCACCCAGAGGCCAGGGTCCCACCCTCACAGTGAGAGGCAACATGGAGTCACACAGCCATTGCCATACCCTTTATGGACTGGGCTGCGGGATCCAGCTCCCAGAGCCCAGACTGTAAGGAAGCCCCCTGCCCTTGAGGAAGAAAGGACGCGGATCCAAAGCAGAATCCTGGGGGTGGAGGGCTGAGAGAGGGGCACACAGGGCGCTTCTGGTCTTGAAGCCTAAATAACCTTGGGGCTGGGCGTCAGGCAGGGGAAAGCTCACAGGTGTGAGTGGAGGGGTTGGGGGAGGCAGAGCTCCAGCCCCAGTCCTCCCTTCTCCCAGATATCCCTTCTGCTCCCTGCCTAATTTCTGAGGACACCCAGGCATCATACCCACCTTTGCCTGGAACAAAAGGGAGAGGGTCCGCCTAACACCCTGGCTTCACAAAAGGAACCCTGTCCACTCTTGGCTCCTTTGCCCCTGAGTGTCTAACCTGGACAAAGCCCCCCTTCTCCCACCAAAGACCAGTCAGGGGACCACGTTCTGATTCATCTGCACCCCCAAAATTTCTGCAGAGGAGGGCCATGGGTGCTAGGGGACATGTGGGCTTGTGTGGAGACGATCCCTCTTGGAGTTCCACCTCTCCACAATCTTTCCCAGGGCAGGATTCACCCACCTGAGACGCAGGCCATTCTGGAGTCCTGTTTTTGCTGCCCTTTCCCTGGGGTTGGGGGTGGTCAGGGAAGCCACTTGTCGAGGCTGGGGACATCTATGGCCTCTGGTGGCCATACAGCTTCTGTAGATAGCCAACCATCCAGAAAGGACAATCAGGCCTGGGACCAACCTGACCCGTACCTGTGTGGGTGGGAATGATTGGGAATTCGCTGGGCTCTAAGAGAGGAGGGTACCCTGGTAGCCGTTCCCCCTGCCCCCAGTACCACTGCCCCAGCTCATCCTGGACCTGGCCTTGTCAGCACTGGAAATGGATCAGTGTAAGGCTGTAGGCCAGAGGCCAATCCCAATTATCCTGCCCTGTCCCCAGCACCCCATGAGAGAGGAGGGGGACTCTATCTTCAAAAGAGCAGAAACAGACCTTTTAGAACTTCTTAAAAATAGGGGCACCTGGGGGGTGGAGTCGGTGAACCATCTGCCTTTGACTCAGGTCACGATCTCAGGGTCTTGGGATAGAGATTGCATTTTGGGGACTCCCTCTCAGTGGGTGCTTCTCCCTGTCCTTTGCCCCACTCATGCTCTTCCTGGCTCTCAAATGAATAAGTAAATAAATAAAAATCTAAAAAAAAAAATCCAGCAACAGGCCTCTGGGTTGGTAGTGGCGGAGCTGCTGGAGCAGGGAAAGGGCTGGAAGTGGGCCCTGAGCCTGGAAGCTGCAGGTGCTCCCCCCTCAGTGTGTGTGGGGGGGGAGCGGGAGCTGGGACCCCCCGCCCTGCAGTAAAGCTCCTCTCCCACAGTCTCTGAGCTCCTGCATCTGTGATGTCTCTGCTCTGCTCCGTCCCCTGTGGTCCTGCCCAGGTCACCGCGCAGGGGTAGGCCAGTGAGCTCCCCCCGCAACGCCGCCTGCCCGCAGGCCTCCATGCACCCCCAGTCAGCAACCCGCACAGCCGTCCTGTGTCGCAGCAGCCTGGAGGCACTGACGTGCTGTGCCCCTTCGCGGACACACTCCTGGGGCTAACTGACCCCTCGCCCTGACCCCGCCGCCCCGCCCCGCCGCCAGTGTTGCCGCATCCCGAAGTGCCCCCGTTGCCTGGGTGTGCGAGGCAGCAGTGGGCCTTGCACGGCTGCCCTCGACCCCACCTGCCCCACAGAAGCCTCTCCTCGAGACTCTCCTGTCTCTGCGCACCCCCACCGGTGCCCGCTGAGCCCGACTCCCTCACAGTGCCCGCAGCATCCGGGGCGGACCCTTCCCACGGACGCGGGCCTCAGTGTCCCCTGACGGGGCGGGGGGCGACCCTCCTAGACCCCAGAGCCAGGCCGTGCGGGCGCGGAGGCTAAGGCCGCTGAGGGTCGGGGGTGCGGGAGCCCATCTCGCCCGGCTAGGGGCGGTGGGGGCGGGGCCGGCCGGTGGGGCGGGGCCGGGCGGGGCGTGCGGGCGCGCGGGCGCGCGGGCGCGCGGGCGGGGGCGGCTCCACCGCTCCGCCATCTGGCGCTCGGCAGCCATGGCCGGCGGACGGCGGGGTGCGCAGCTGCCGCATCTCAGCAAGGTGGGTGCCAGGACGGGGTCCCGCTCCCCGCCCCCTGGGTTTCCCGGCATGCGGGGCGGGGAGCGGCGGGACAGGGGTGGTGCGGGCGCGCACGAGTGTGGACGCGGGGCCGGGGGCGCGGCGCCGTGTGCGGCGGGGCGGGGCGTCGAGCCGCGGGAGGGGGCGCGGGGGCGTGGTCTTGTCCCTCTCCCCTCCTCCCGCTCCTGCTGCCGGCCGCTGCCCCAAATCCGCAGTGGCGCGGTAATCTTCCCTGAGCTCCCCGATCCCGTCGCGGGGAGTCGGGTCTAGGGCGGGGGAGCCTGTCCGGAGCAGCGCCCCCCGGTGTCCCCTCGCCCAGATGGAGCGGGTGGTCCTGAGCATGCAGGACCCGGACCAGGGCGTGAGGACGCGGAGCCAGCGCCTGTTCATCACCGTCATCCCGCACACCGCGGCAGGTGAGGCGCCGCCGGGCGGGGCTTGGTGGGCGCCCTGCCGCGGCCCACCCCCGCCCCGCCGCCGCCCACCCCTGCCCCATGCCAATTTCTGCTGTGCAGGCGGCGACGTCGTGGCGTGGCTGATCCGGAAGTACTGCATCTCAGACGAGGGTAAGGGGTCAGCCCCTTGCTCGCCCTGCCCGCTGCTCCCTGCCCTGGGGTCGCTGTGCTGACGTCCTGGGTTGGTCCTCCTCAGGGCTCACAGGTGTCAGGGCAAGCCAGGTGCGCTGGGGAGTTTGGTTCTGGCGGCTGAGAGCCCGCCTCCCTGTGCCCCTCCCCTGCAGAGGCCCTGCACCTGGGTACTCTCCTAGTGCAGCACGGATATCTGTACCCTCTGCGGGAGCCCCGCAGCCTCCAGCTCCGGCCGGATGACACGCCCTACAGATTTCAGGTCAGGTGCTGCTGGGAGCAAGGGGGAGCCCCAGACTAACAGCTCAGCCAGAGGGGACTCCTGGGAGGGGGACTGGGATTGGAGGAGGAAGCGGTGATGTCACCACAGGCCTGGGTCCATGGCCCCTCCCCACGAGGCCTGGACAGTATCTGCCCGGTGGTAGAAGGATCCAGTTAAGGTGAGAGACCTGCAGTTTCTCTGAGATCACAGCAGGGACCCCATAAAGGGCGTAGTACCTGGGGAGGATTCTGGTGGTTTCCCTGAGGGTCCTTAAGCCCTGGCTCATGAAGGAGCCTGTGTGGGGCCTGAGGACAGGGTCCTTGCATCTCGGTGTATAACCCCAGGCACGGTGGAGCTCCCCTGCCCGGCCTCTGCGGCCCCAACTGGGATCCAGGCAGGCTTTGCTCTTAGTCCTCACCCACAGTCTTCAGCACAGACTGAGTACATGCGTGGCTTGGGCAGGGCCTGTCCACCCCACCAGGCAGCGAGGACTCTGGGAGGCCAGTCAAGGAAGCAGTGCCTGCCCTGAGGGGGTGAGTGGAGCTAGGTTCCCGCTGGGGAAAATGGCCAGTGGTCTGTGAGTCTCCAGGCTGTAGGCAGACAGGCAGGTTCTGAGGCACCATCTGGCCAGCCCAGTCCCTTCCCAAGGGATAGGGAAAGGTGGTCACAGCTGGGGTGGGGAAGGCCCCGGAGGTCCCGGACGCCCTGTTCCTGCACCATACCAGACGCCCTATTTCTGGACAAGCACCGTGTGGCCAGCTGCGGAGCTGGACTACGGTGAGTGTGGAGGAGTGGGCTAACCTGGGACAAGTTCCTAGCCTTGCTGCCCTCCCTCCTGAGTGATGCCACGACAGACGAGGGGCAGAGAGGTCTCCCCTGCAGCCTGGCCCCCTATCCTTCCAGCCATCTACCTGACAAAGAAGAACATCCGAAAGCAGGGGACCCTGGTCGGGCACGAGAAGGTGGGTCCCCCCCGCCCCCTGGTGAGTCCAGCCCGAGGACCCAAGACCTGCCCTTGGTCCCGGGCCTCCCGGTTTGCCCTGGAGCACAGCCCACGCCCCAGGAGAGTGCAGACACACAAACACGTCATCTGTAGATATCTCTGTGGGGAGGTGGTTGGTCTGCACCCCGAGCTGGGCACGGGAGGGGTTATCCACTGGCACCCTCGACATCCCCCAGGAGCACTATGACCAGCTGCACAGGAAGATCAGCCACACCTGGGACCTGGTGGTGATGCAGGCTCGGGAGCAGCTGTGGTAAGAGCTTGCCCTGCTCAAGCCGAGGGGGCACTGCCCAGGCTTGGCTGCCCACCTGGCTCTGCCTGAGGGTGGGGGCGGTGTGGGAGGGGCTGTTTTGGGCGCCACGGCCCCCCACCTCCACCTCCATCCCCAGGGCAGCTAAGCAGCGCAGGAAGGGGGACAGGCTGGTCATTGCGTGCCAGGAGCAGACGTACTGGCTGGTGAACAGGCCTCCGGTGAGCCCCCTTGCGTGTGTGTAGGGGCGGGGGTTCTCGTACAGCAGTGGGGTCAGGGGGCCCTCATACAGCAGTGGGGTCGGGGGGGGTCCTTGTACAGCAGTGGGGTCTTGCTGGGATTCAGTGTGCCTCCCTCAGGTGCTCTCTCTGGACCCACAGTTTGAGCCTGTGGTGAGGATGTGGCTTTTGGGGTCCCAGCAGAAAGTTCTAGTTCTAGGACCCATCAGAACCAATCATAGGGCCAGTCCACACACATTACAGGAAACCAGTTTCTTTCTTTCCTTTTTTTTTTTTTTTAATATTTTTATTCATTTATTTGACAGGGAGATTACAAGTAGGCAGAGAAGCAGGCAGAGGGAGAGAGGGGGAAGCAGGCTCCCTGCTGAGCAGAGAGCCCGATGCGGGGCTCGATCCCAGAACCCTGAGATCATGACCTGAGCCGAAGGCAGAGGCTTTAACCCACTGACCCACCCAGGTGCCCCAAGAAACCAGTTTCTTTGAGGTGTAAGGGCGGGGGCAAAGTGGGGCCAGGCTTATTGACAGCACTGAGGGGCTGGGGTCACAGGCCAGGAACTTCTGGGGGTGCTAGCCTGCAGTTAGGCCTTCCCCAGAACTATGGTCTGGGCGGGAGGTTTGCAGTCCCCCTGCTGGGTGGGGCTGTGGGACAGTCCCAGCTACCACGAGGGGAAGTTCCTGTGGGATAAATCCACAGGGAAGAAAAGAGCGAGCCCCGCACCGGCCCAGTAGGTCATGCGGGTTGTGTACGTGTGGGTTAGGGTGGGGCTGTCTCTGGGGAAGTGATGGGTCATCTTCCGCCTGAGCGCTAGGTTGGGGAGGCTGGGGCAGGAGGGTGAAGTGGGTATGGCTCCCAGGCTGTGTCTATGGCTGAGGGTCCAAGTGGAGGGCCCTGGGAATGGCAGCTGGAGCCTCTGGGTGAGCAGGCATAAGGGCCGTCTGTGAGGGGGGGCCAGCCCAGCACATGTGTTGGAGGATGGGAGGGCCAGCATGCGGGGCACGTGACTGCCCCAAGACGGGCGTCACCGCCCGGCTGGCATGGTTAGGAGAGTGCAGCTCTGGGTCTCGGGTCATGACTTGGAGCCCCACTGGGCGTCCAGCCTACTTTAAAGAAGAAAGAAGAGGGATGGTTTGGCTTGTGCTGTGAGCAGTGAGGACCACAGTGGGGAGGTGAGCTGGCCTCAGGGGACGTCCCTGTGGGGGTGGGACTGGTAGGGAGGGGGCCCAGACTCTGCCCTTCTCCGATGGCTGGTTGGCACTTTACAGAATGACGTATGGGTGCAGAGTTGATGGGGGAGCCAGGGGCAGAAACCCTAGGCTGAGGTGGGTCTCGGCAGCCCACCTGGGTTGGACCACCCCACCACATCTCGGCCTTCCTCTGCAGCCGGGTGTCCCCAGCGTCCTGGAGCAAGGTCCCAAGCGCAGCTCCTGTGCTGCTGATCGAGTGCAGATGGTGAGGCCCTGCCCATGTGCCCCCAGGCCGCACCCTTCCACCCCTGCATACGTGTCTCCCCACCCCATGTGGGGGCTGCCCAACCATCTGTCCCAACGGTGTCTGACCCTGACACCCAGAGGCCCTGCTCTGCTCCTGGCATCATGCGCCCCCGCCTGCACCCCCGCTTCCAGGTCTCTGCTAATCCTCACCTCTTGTCTCCCCAACCTGCTACGGTGGGTGCCTGTAAGTGTGACGGGGCTCTGGGAAGGGTGGGACAGCCTCAGGGTCTCCGGGAGTTGGAGACACCCCCCACAGAGCCGTGGATGGGCCCTGAGGGGCCTGGGCTGAGCCGGCCACCTCCCTCTAAGGCCTCTGATGGCCTCTGGACAGACGTATTCAGACCTGGTAGCAAGGCTCTGTTCCAATCCCCCAAAGCGCAAAATATATAATACCTGGTACCTTACAGATAAAACTTTCCCTTTGAAGTGGTAGTTCACGGTCATGGGTTTGGAATGTCCTCATGATAAGATTGGCCAAAGAGAGCCAAGACCAGCACTGGGCATCCCAGGCATCCTGACGGTTGTGTGGATGTTGGGCAGGGCCAACCGGTCCACCTGGCCCCGAGGTTGTGGCAGGCGGGCTCTGAGCTCTGAACACGATGGGATGACTTAGAGTGTGAGTTAGCAAGATGGAGTCCCCCACTGTGATCCTGCGGCTGGATCTCTCATGTATCTGCTGGTTTAAAAAAAATGAACTAGATACATTAAAAAAATAGGAAGTAGGGACAGTTGGGGACTGTAAGGTGACTTCGACAACCTGTGGGCTCCATGGGACATTCTGGAAACCTTATCTAGAGGCCCCAGATGCTTCTTGGAAAGCCAGACCCTCCATTAGAGGAGGGGTCTTCACGGGGCAAGACAGGAGGCTTGAGCCATTCTCCACCAGCCCAAAGATGGACTCATGAGCCCAGGGTGGGGGGTCGGTCCCCACAGGGCCCACTTTCTAACTGCAGTCCTTTTGGCCCCTTCCAGACCAAGAGCACAGAGTTCTACAAGCAGGAGGTAAGTTCTGGGGGTGGTGGGAGGGAGGGGCCCGGGCTGGTTGACCCCCAGCCTGGGCCCCACCTCATGGGCCTCACATCCTAGATGGAGCGCTGCAGGAAGGCCCTGACCAGGGCCCGGGTGAAGTCGTCCGTCTGCCTGGAGGCGTGAGTGGGTTGGGGGGCCTGGAGTGCAGACCCTCCCTCTAGGGCCCTGGTCCCCACGGCCTCCCCCAGCACTGGCCCCTGGCACGGCCCCCCACCCCCAGGTACCTGAAGTTCAGCGGCCAGCGTGGGCCACACGACCCCATGATGTCGGGCTGCCTGCCCAGCAACCCCTGGGTCAGCAGCGAGGACGCCTACTGGACCATCAATGCGCCCAGGTGAGCCCAGGGCGTGGGGGCCGGGGGCCCTGCCATCCCGCTGGCACAGTCCTTGTGCTCCTCACCAGCCCCCGCCTGTCCCCACAGTGTGGCCGTGCCCACAAAGCTCCGTGTGGAGCGATGGGCTTTCAGCTTCCAGGAGCTCTTGGAAGATCCCGTGGGAAGGGCCCATTTCATGGACTTCCTCGGGACCGAGTTCAGTGGTGAGAAGCGCTGTGCCCTGCTCGAGGTCCCTCCGGGTTTCTGCCAGGCCCGGCCACTGCTTGGGTGGGCCTCACTGGGCTCGTGGCCTTCCAGCTGAGAACCTCAGCTTCTGGGAGGCGTGCGAGGAGCTGCGCCACGGAGGGCAGGCCCAGGTCCGCGCCACCGTGGATGCCATATACCAGTGAGTGCCGCGGGGCAGGGACTGGCGGGCGTGCGGGGCCCACAGCCACGGGCCTGTCTCCTCGCACGCCCCCGTTGTGCTGACTCAGGCAGTTCCTGGCCCCCGGTGCTGCCCGCTGGGTCAACATCGACAGCCGGACGATGGAGCGGACCCTGGAGGGCCTGAGGCAGCCCCACCGCTATGTGCTGGACGAGGCCCAGCTGCACATCTACATGCTGATGAAGAAGGTGAGCAAGGGGGGCAGGCGAGTGCCAGCCTGGCTCCCTGACCCCGGCTGCCGTCGCGCATACACCTGCAGACTGAGGTCCTGCGGGCCGACTGAGAGGTCTGCTTGTGATTTTTATAAGTATCGTAATGTGGAAGATTCCAGATGTAAAGTAGACACAGTGACATGGTGAATCCCTGCGTTCCTGCTGCCTGACTTCCAAACCGGTCAGCTTGGGGCCTGTCCGGACCCCTCGTCCATCCCTGCCTGCTGCCCCCCACCCCGTGACTCTTGTGCCATTTTCAGACTTCCTGTCTCTGTGTGTGGTCAGGATCCCCTAAAGGACACGGACCCCACCTTCCCTTTCCAGTGGGACCCAGGTGTCAGCATCACACACTGAACACAGGGTATTTGGCCCATGTCCTCGAAGAGCTGATCGGGTTCTGAACAGGCTCTGCTTGGCGTCCGATCGTCCCCGTAACACGTCACCACAAACCCAGGGCCTTAGGACAGCGCCATCTGGTTCTGTCACAGTGTGCTGGTCAGGCGTCCCCGCTGGGTCTCCTGGGGCAAAGGTCATGGTGTGGGCTTGCTGGCTCCATCTGGAGGCTCTGGGGGGCCGGTCACGTTCCCTGCCCTTCCCGGCTGCTGGGGACGCTGCTCCTCTGTGAGCAGCCACTCCTGAGGCCCTGTCACCAGCGTAGTGTGTGCAGCCGGTCCCTCTGGCCGTCCTGCTGGCCCCTTGGACTTTAGGCCGCCCTTTGTTCTGTCATGCCTTACCTCTGGGTCCTACCAGCGGGGCTGTTGCCGTGTCTTTGGAGGGACTTTGTCGCCTCGCTTCCTGGATGTAGGTGGTGAGGGTGACTGGATTGGGCTCAATGTCGGATTGTACCGTCTTTGGTTTCTTCAGAGGTGATGCTTGGCGTGTCCTCATTAGGACATACGTGGGGCCCGGCCGCCTCCCATTCAGGGATGCGAGCTGCCTGACAGTGGCTGGCCCGGGTGAGGAGCCGCCACCCCTGCCTCTGTTGGTGAGCTGGTGTGCGTCGCGGAGGTGTGTCCCCTCGCCTGCGTCTTGCCCACGGTCCCCCAGGGGAGGCACAATCAACACGTGATTTCTTATCCTCTTCTCCCCTTTTGAGTCGTGACTTAGAGCCGCTCGCCTGCTAGGGGTCAGTGAGTGGGAGGTGGTTTTCATACCACGGTCCTTCCAAGCTCTCGCCGGATGGTGGTTTTGTTTACCGTGGTTCTCCCTCTGCCTTGCTGTGCGGAGCCCCCCAACCCCAGCCCCCCATTGGCTCTCGAGGCACTTGATGTGTTCTGAGACCTGCTGCGGCTTGCCCAGGCCCCCCTGCGCCGTTCCCACGGGAGGCCCTAGCCCCTCTTCTAGGCTTTTCGGAAATCTTGACCTGCTGGGCATGTTCGCGGTCACCCAGATCGTGTCCAGGTCCTTCAGTGAGCAGAACCAGAAGTACAGGGTTCTCGGTAGAACACGGGCTCCCACGAGCACGATCATTCAGATCGGCTGTGCAGAGCTCCTGGGCGCGGGCTTCCATCGTCTTCCTCACTTACCCCCTGGACGTCTTGGTTCGCAGCAGCGTGGGTGGCGACACGCTCGCTTTCCTCCCCTCTCCCCCCGGCATCCCGGCTGGACGACCCCACGCTCCCGTGCACTGTAAACCCACGCACGACGGTTACGTGCTTCGCTGGGTCCTGGGTGTGTCCCCTCCTGGGGGCGCCCCGTGGACGGCTCCGCTGCCTTACCTGTGCTCAGGGTGGCATCACCACCCGGACGCACGGTCGTCCCGCTTTACCTTCCATGTTCAGGAACTGATGATTTGTTGTTTCCTTTTGTAATTATGTGAAGCATCTACGTGGGTCTAAAATCCAATCTATAAAGAAGGCATACTTCAAATACGTCTAGTTCTATCGCAGTCTTCCTACTATAATTGTTTAAAATTTGTATTTTTTTTTAATATAAACAAGGAGGTTCACGGCTTTCTTTCCTTCTTTATTGGTTTTTCTTGACTTTGTGTATTTTTTTTTTAAATGATTATCACCCTTTTTTTTTTTTTTTAAAGATTTTATTTATTTATTTGACAGACAGAGATCACAAGTAGGCAAAGGGGCAGGCAGAGAGAGGAAGGGAAGCAGGCTCCCCGCTGAGCAGAGACCCCGATGTGGGGCTCGATCCCACGACCCTGAGATCATGACCTGAGCCAAAGGCAGAAGCTTTACCCACTGAGCCACCGAGGCACCCCTCAACCTTGTGTTTTATTTTGCTCCGTTTCCTTGCCCTCCCACTTGCGGGTGCATTGAGAACCCGGGGAGGCACTCCTTGGGGTTTCCTGCTTGGGGTCCCGTGGTTCAGTCCTCCGTGCATGGGTGCTGGGCCCCTGCCTACCTTCTGAGGGTTAATGGGCCCACTGGCTCGGAGCCCAGGTGTCCCTGCACCTGTCTGACTTGGTTGGGGCAGGTCTGGGACGGCTGCCTCCAGTGCCATCCCCTGGGGGTGCTCTGGGGCTGGCAGGGGCCCAGCAGTGCCAGGCAGGGGCCCAGCGGAAGCCGGCTGAATGCTCTCTCTCCCAGGACTCCTACCCGAGGTTCCTGAAGTCCGCCGCCTACAGAGACCTGCTGGCAGAAGCTGTGGTTCCCCCAGAGGCCAAGAGACGGTGAGCTTGGCCGCGCCCTGTGCCCGGGCAGTGAGGCGGGCGGGACCCTCACAGCCGCCCTGCACTCAGGTCCCCTCTTGTCCACAGGGTGTTCCCGTTTATGCGTAAGCCGCTACATGCAAGCCCCAGCCCTGCTCTCCTTCCTGCCTCTCCCTCTGGGGAGCCTGTGGCTGCGACCAGTGGCCCTGAGTGTGGTGACAGGGGCACCTAGGTGGGCAGATAGCAGGAGAGGGAAGTGGCCATCCTCACCGCTGGCCTGGGGTCCTGGCAGCTCTTGAGACCCTTGGCATGGGCGTCCCCTAGTGCCCAGAGGGCCCGGCCTTGCCCCCGTGTCTGTGGGGCTCTTGGGCTCTCACCTTTTCCCTTGTCAAGCCTTCCCCTCCCCAGAAGGGGCTGGTCCAGGGGCTGATTCCTGGGAAAAGGTGTCCCTGAGCTTCGGTCACCTGGACAAGGGGAGGATAAGGGGGTCCAAGCGGGGCTGGCTGCATGAAGCCCCTGGCATTCTGTGGTCTGCTGGTGGGACCCTGCGGGGACCACACGGCACGCCCCAGTTCCACTGGGGCTGTCTCCGCCTTGCAGCCCGCCCTCACGGGTCTTGCCCACACCGTGGCCATCATTGTGCACGTCCCAGACCTCCTCCCGCAGGGACACCTCCAGTGTGTGTCCTCGAGGCTGGGGCTCCCCTGGAGCCTCGCGTGTGAGGCAGAGCTGACTCCAGGGCCTCACCTGGGACAGCCAGTCCCGTTCATGGCCAGGGCAGGTGGACTCCTTGGGGAAGAGGGGTGTGCCAGACCCGGGGAAGGTGTAGCTGGTCTCTTGGGGTGCGGCTCTCGTCAGGCCGGGGAGGTACCCGTGCTACTCCCACCCACACCCAACCGGGAAATAAAAGACCCTTGGCCCTCACTCTTGAGTTCACCCATTGTCCGAGTTGTGGATTGTGGTGGAGTGTGTGGTGAGTGGTAGGCATGCGGGAAGCGTGCGTGACGCGTGTGGCATGAGGCGTGTGTGGTGTGAGAGGCTCGTGGTAGACATGAGGCACGTGTGCAAGTGAGGTGGTGTACGTGTGAGGCATGTGGTAGACGTGAGGCAGGCATGGTGTGCGTGAGCCACATGGTCTCGCAGTGTGAGGGGCGTGAGGTGTGTGTGAGCCGGGCAGTGGTGGCGGACACTGGGGGAAGTCGGGAGATCTGAGGCGCGGGTCACGGAGAGTGTCATGTGGCGGGTCTGCGGCAGAGGAGGGACCCAGCTTCCAGGCTGGACCGGGGCTGCAGCCCCGGCGGTCTTCAGAGGAGACGGCAATTAACATCATTTGCACTCTGGCTGGACAAGGGTGCTCCAGGGGAGTCCAGACACGGAGTCCTGGGACATCATGGGAGACAGGAGGCTCCTGGCATTCAGCCCAGCGCGCACCGGGCCAACTGAGGCCTGGGGCGCAGGAAGCCCAGCCGGTACAGAGCCCCTGAGGGGCCGCGGGCTGGCTGCCGCGTCCACAGGTCCAGGGTGCACGGCCCGGCAGCACAGGCATCTCCCGGGCGCCGCTTGAGCTCCGGCCCGCGGTCTCAGGACCTGCAGGGTGGGCCCTGGGAAGCCAGGGGGGTGCTGCCACAGCCCTCCTGGTCCCAACACGGTGGGCCGGGCAGAAGCTTCCACAGTGACCAGGGTCCTGCTCCCAGCAGAGGGCTCCCTGGCCGCAGGCATCTGTGCAGCTGGGAGACCGGCTTCTCCCGTCCAGAGGCACAGGTAGTTCAGGGGGGCCTCCCTACACTACCGGCCTCCACACAAGGGTCCCATAGCTCTGCCTCCCTGAAGCACCAACCCCCTGCCACTGGCCGGGTTCCTGCCGCCTGCAGCTGCCCTTGGAGGACACAGGTGCTCAGGACCCCTGCCTGTCCCGAGGGAGCACACCCACGTCCCCACGCCGGGTCCCTGACTTGAACCAGGGTGACCATGGAGGGATCCTCAAACCCGAGCTCCACTCAGAGGCCGTGCAGGAAGTCCTCGGGGCCCCATTTCCAACTGGGCGGGTAGAGGGTCCCCCACCTCTTCGAGAAGCCCGGCCAGCACCACGTCCGCTTGCCCCCTGCAGCGCAAGCACACGAGGCACACGCGTGCCCTTTCAGACAGTGCAAACCGTTTATTCTGGTTTCCTCCTGCGATTCCGGGGTCGTCAGGGCACAGTGAGACACACAGAGCACCACAGCAAGGCACAAAGGTGAGTCCTGCGTCAGGGGACACCGACTGCTGGGTGTCCGAGCACCAGGAGAAGGCCAGGCACGGGCTGGGGGTGTGGGGACCCCCGCGGGATAAGCAGCTCCAGTGTGTAGGGATGGGGTGTGCACACACCCCGAGTGCGCCCTCCACCCAGTTCCTCAGAACAGCACTCGCAGCCAACACGGGACGGAGACGCCCCAGAGACACCCGTGAGCAGCAGGACAACCTCACAGCTGCACGGCAGCCCCCCTCCTCACGGGTCTCAAAGGGGAACCCCAGGGCAAGCGTCCGCTGCCCACTACAGCGTCCCTCCCCCCATTGCTCTGGGACAGGCCGGGAGCTCCAGCTGCTGCCCCGAGGCCACCCCAGGCCAGCCACCCTCGCAGGCCCTGGGGGATGTGAAGACAGGAAGGAGCAAGGGAACTTCTCAGGACGGGGCTCTCTTCCCAAAGCCACAGTCCCTCCCGCTAGGTGTGGATGCGGTGAGGCTGGTGCCAGGGGACCAGGAACACTGCGATGAGGACAAGTGGCCTTGAGTGTGACTCCAGTGGGGCAGAGTGAGGGCTTGTGGGGATGTGCTGCACAGGAGAGGGGAGAGGCCTGGGCATCCGCTCACCCATACACGTCCCTGCGTAGGACGGGAACCCCGGGGTCAGGAGTAGGGGAGTCAGTGCAACCAAGTGACAGACCCAACGTCCCATGGTGGCAGCCCCTCCACGCATGTGGCCCGCAGGCCTCTAGGCCTCACTCCGGTACCGCAGGCGGGAGAACCGATCCCGGACAGCCTGGTCACTGTCGGGCCTGCCCTCAGCCAGCCGAACCACCCTGCTGCTCTGGACCAGGTCCCGCACCTTGTGCTTGACCACGGAGACCGTGCCAGGCGTGTCTGGGCTCGCCGGGCCCGTCAGCAGGACGCAGGCGGCATGGCGGCTTGGCTCGAACAGGACGGCTATGGGAGACGTGGGTGGTCAGGGTGCTGGGACCGGCCAGAGCGGCCAGACGGCCGGCAGGGCCCTAGCCCCCGGGGGCCACACTCACCTTGGAAGGCCATGATGTTGGCAGAGATGTTGGCCAGCTCCAGCAGGACGCCAGGCAGGGTCGGATGGAACATGTACAGGCTGTGCTGGGTGTCTCCGGGCTCCTAGAGCAGGAACCCATGGTGGGGCACACGGTGGACCGCGCTCGCCCCAGACCCTACACCCACCTGCCCGGGCCCAGGGCTGGGGCCAGGCCATGCACTCAGGACACCTGGCTGGCACAGCCCTGCCCAGAGCTGTGTCCATGGGATCCCAACTGTGTGTCCACCTTCTCCTCCTTTCCCCTAACCAGACCCTTCTCACGCACGCTCCACATGGAATTCTGCACCTGCCCTCCCCCACTGACCCCCACTTCTTCCCAGATCCCCAGCCTCCCTTGTGGTCCAGGGTGCCTCATCCCACCCGCTGTCCTACAGCTTCTCTGATGTGTGCACCCCAGTCACCCAGTTAGCTCTCAGGAGCCTCGAGGCAGGACCCAAGGCTGGCCTCCGGTTTCTGGCCTCAGCATGGGCGTGTGCCCAGCCCGTACTGCCTGGTTGGTGCCCTCCAGGTCGTGGAGGCCCCAGAAGAAGAAGGCGGAGCGGTGGTCTGCGGTTGGCAGGCTGGCGGACTTAGGATCCCCGGGGAGGCTTGGGAGGGCCTGGTTCCACAGGACAGCCCCGGTGCTGAGGTCCAGGAACAGGATCTGGAAGGGAGGGGGGCAAGCCCAGGGCTCATAGGCAGGGCTTGCACGGGCTTCAGGCTCCAACCAGGCCAGCCCTGAAGGAGCTGCGCCCCGAGGGCAAGCAGGCCGCCTGGCTGCGGCCCCTCTGCTGCTAGCCCAGCCTCCCAGTGCAGCTCCAGCTGCATTCGGACAGGGGTCCGTTGGCTACAAACCCTGGTGGGGCTTCACAAGGGGGTGCAGCCAACCTGTCTGTCCACGCCGGTTCCGTTCTCGACGACCACAGTCAAGGTGTCAGGTTTGTAGTGGCCAAGGATGGGTTTCCTGCAAGGAAAGGGCAGAAGAGTTCACAAAGGCCCTCTGTGCGGAGATGCCCAGGAATGGGCATGCCGGCCACCTGCTCCCTGGCTGCACCAGGACGGGGCCTGGACGGGAAGCTGGGGCCGGGGGGCGGCGTTTCAGCTTCTCCTCTTGGGCGGCGCAGCACCAGGGCACAGGCAGGAGGCCTCTGTCCAACACACAGAGACCTCCGCTATCCGCACGGGCCTCATCCCAGGGTTGCCCAGGGACAGGCTGCAGAGCCGGCTTGTGAGCCTGGCCGGTCTCTGGAGGAGGACGCACCTGAAGACCTGGGCTACGCGGAAGGTCCACCTGGGCGTCAGGTCCTGCCCGTCGGCCAGCACACAGGCCTCGGCGCCCACGAGGAGGAGGTCCTCACCAGCCTTCCCTGGAACGTTCATCAGATAGCGGAGGGCTCCGGGGCTGAGGGGAGAGGACCGGAGGGATATGGCGGGGACGTGACCGCCTGCTGGGCCGAGCCGTCCACCCTGTGTCCCCTGCTTCTCCGGTCTAGGGTACAAGACGCTGGCTGTGTGCAGACATGACGGGACACCCGCTGTTCAGTGGGCCCCCATGGGCTCGGTCCCAGCTTCTGTGGGGCTGCTCCCCGCGTCTGAGCCCGGCAGCAGGCAAGGCCGCGTCCCTTGGCCCCCTGCCCCGTGCAGTGCCCTGTCCAGACCAACCTGCGCCACACCGGTCCAGGGGTGCTGGCATTCAGTGCGCCCTCCCAGCGCGGGTCTCTCTTCAGTGGGCTCCCGCTCCCAGTGGCCGTCTCGTGGAGACCCTTCACAGAGCAGCTGCAGAGGGAGCTCGCCGCTGGAAAAACAGGGGACCCTGAGCCACTGCCAGCCGGAAGGAGGCCACCCATGGCTGCCGGAAGCACCACGCCCTCCCTGAGCCTTGGCTGCCCACACCCTCCGGCTTCATGGGCCTGGCTGTAGCGAACTTGTGTCCTCCCACGGTCCCTGGAGTCCTCCCACTCCGCACTGGCTTCCACCAGATGGACAGTCCCCGGAATGGTGGGTGCCACCTACCGCAAGGGAAAAGGATGTAGGGGGCACCGGCCCGGGTGACATGGACGAGGGAGCCTGTGGTCCCGCCCACACCGAGGCTGCCGCGGTGGCCAATCTGGCGTCCGGTGCTGCCTGAGTAGATGTAGCCGCCGACCTGTGACGCGGAGAGGGCATAAAGACCGCCCAGTCTGAGGAAGAACGCCTGTGTGGATGCAGGTGTCCTCATGCCCTCCCAGCCTACAGGGCCCCGCTCTCTATGCTGCGGCCAAGTGCATGCTCTGCCATTCTTGGGGAGCTCTAGGAGCTGCCCCGGCGTGCTGGGCAGCAGAGGTCGGGAGCACGGCGCCCCGGGCACGTCCCCCGACCAAGGCAGACCCAGGCTGTGCCCAGGAAGTGAACATGAATGAGGGGCAGAGAAGTGGCCTCGTGACAAGTGGCCATGGCGACCTGGAAGGGGAGTGGTACCTCTTTCTCCTCCTGGGTGAGAACCAGCAGGTCCGGGGCCCCGTCCGCGTCCACGTCAGGCAGCTGGAGTAAAGAGCTCAGGACGGACGTGTTCCTTCCAAAGCTGCTGGGGTGGCTCCACAAGGTCTCCCCTAAAACCAAGCATGGCATCACCAGGTGCTGGCGCCGGATCCCTCTGGTGTGGGCTGGTGATGGCATGGTGCCCACCCTGACAGATGGGCGCACCGGCTGGTGGGAGGCCAGAACCCAGTGCAGGTGCCCAGCACTGGGCGATGAACAGCGTTGTCACACGCCAGAGCACGAGACCTGTGGCCTCTGGAACCACAAAGCTCCACCTTCCTGGTGTGTTGCTCCCGTTTGGCTCTACAACATCTCAGGGCCAACACGGCCTCCCCTGCCTGAGCGCGACACTGCCCGAGCCCCTCAGGACCCCTGACTGTTGCTGGAGTCACAGGGGGCCCTTCGGCCTCAGGGAAGCCCCGGGTGGGTCCTGCCACGGAAGGTGAAAAGGAAGGTGCATGCTCACGGCTTACTCACGGAACAGCAGCCCGGACGTAACAGCTTCTTTCTGACCCAGACATAACCTTGTCCACACCCCTTCTAATACAAATGCCTCTTCTTAAAATATTCCCAGGCTGTTCTTTATTTTCCTCTATAACCTTAAAAGCATGACTGGTGGGGCGCCTGGGTGGCTCAGTGGGTTAAAGCTTCTGCCTTCGGCTCAGGTCATGGTCTCAGGGTCCTGGGATCAAGCCCCGCATCAGGCTCTCTGCTCATCAGGGAGCCTGCTTCCTCCTCTCTCTCTCTGCCTGCCTCTCTGCCTACTTGTGATCTCTGTCAAATAAATAAATAAATAAATAAATAAATAAATAAATAAATAAATAAATATCTATCTTAAAAAAAGCATGACTGGTAAGGGACATGCTGGTAATCACCACGCCTGGCATCAAGGCACAGAATTCCTTAAGCCCCTGGTGTGGTTTGGGGGCTCCCCCACCCCCATCTCTGCCGGCCGGCAAGCACAATGGAGCTGGGTGGTGACAAGACGGGGTTGGGGGGGTAGTGGGACTGCCAGGAGGTGGCACCCTCCCTGAGATCCCAGGAACCTCTTCCCCACCGTGTCCGCCAGTCCCAAGAACACAGGCTGAACCTCCTCAGAGTGTCCTGGCGTGGGAGCTCCCGGGGGACTCCACCTACCTGTGAACAAGTCCACGGCGACGAAGGAGCCGGGTCTGCCCACGAGGACACAGGCAGAGGACGTCCGGCCACCCTGCAGCTGGGGGACGGAGCACTGCACAAGGGCTCCATCCTGGGCCGCGGGCCTCTCCCACAGCACGCTGCCGTTGGCCCCGGACACGGCGGCCACAAAGGTACAGGGGGAGGAAAAGCCTGGAGGGGAGAGACCCAGCTCTGTGGGCCACGCCAGCCCCTCCCCACCCCTGCTCCCAGGCCCAGCCCGGACCACTGGCCCTGTGGGGACCCCTGGCTGGCCCCACGGCGTTGGGAGCTGTGCCTGGGTGCTGGGACCATGGCCTGTCCCGGTTTCTTTGCAGTCCTCCTGGGAAGGAGGGGCGATGTGCCCGTTTCCCGAAATTCCCCCAACCACGTCCCCCAGAGATGGCAGAGGGAGAGAACCCCTCCACCCACAGTAAGTTCCTCCTTTCTCAGGTAAAAGCAAAATTACCTTCGTTGGTGCAGGACAAGTTGAAATTGTTGGAGCCGTTGCTGTTTTTGTAAAGAAAGAGAACATCCTGGATCCTGTCCCTGTTGATGTCTTCTGTAGCCAGAAAGTCATAGGTGACTGGAAGAGAAAACAGCAGAGTATTCTCCTCGGGCCACACCGGACCTGTCCACCGGGGCTCCCCTAGGGTGGGCGCCCGCAGCTCCCGCTTCCCCACAAACACGGCAGGCGGCAGGACCGAGCAGGTTGCTGGGAGACAAACATGCACTCTGCACACCTTCTCTTCAGGAAGGGGCCTCCCACCTGTCTAGGCGCTGCGAGTCTGCACGCCCACGATCGATCGTAAGGGTCGCTTCTCCCTTTCTTTGAAGGACTCAAAAGATAAACTCCAAGCACTAGAGGGTGAAGCTAGGCTTCCCCCATATACAAAAACAAACGAAGGGGCGCCTGGGGGGCTCGGTCGGTTCAGCGTCCGAGTCTGCTTGACCCTCCCCCTCCGCTCCTCCTCTATCTCTAAAACAGACATAATCTTTAAAAAGCAAAACAGGAATGAACTCACAGTGGATCAAAGACCTGAACTTAAGATCTTCCTAGAAGCAAACAGAGACAAAAATCCTCATGATGTTGGAATTAGTAAGGATTTCTTGGATGTGACACCAAAGGCAAGGCCACCAAAGAAAACACGGACCGACTGGAGTCCCTCCAAATTTAAAGCCTTTGTGCACCAAAGGACACTGTCCAGAGAGCAAAGAGACGCCCCACAGAGTGGGAGAGAATGTCTGCAAACCCGGTATCTGACTAGGGACGACCCGGGGCAGAGAGAAGGCCTAACCGCTCCTCCACAAAGACAGCTGGAGGCAAACACGGGTGAAGGACCCGCAGAGGCATTTCTCCGACGAAGACACACTAAGAATCATGAAAAGAAGCTCAACGCCACCATCCATTAGGGAAACGCAAATCAAATTGGTAACGAGACACGACCTCGTACTCCTTTACCCACAGTAACTGGAAGGAGGGACTCGGGCCCCGACCGCCAGTTCACGGCATCATGCACGGGCACCAAAAAGCAGAAACCAGCCACGTGTCCACGGACAGAGATGCATCTCCAGAGGGCAGTCCACGCTCAACACGGCTGCTGCCCTGCAGAGAGGAAGGAGGTTCGGGCACACGCCAGGCGCAGATAAACGTGATCGAAACCGGCCGGACACACAGGGCAAGTCTTACGGGGGCCCGCTTGTGCGGAGCCCCTGGAATCGGCCAGCTCAGATGAGCGTGGACCAGAGGCTGGGGGGTCGGGAGGATGGGGTTGACGACGGTTCAGAGACAGCGGTGACGGTCACACAGTGTCATCTGCACACTGAGGCCAGTGAATTACGCTCTTTAATTCAACGTCCACGAAGTCCGTCTCATTAGGATTTAAACCGGAACTCACACACCAGACTCGGGGCTTGCAGAATCATGGAGGGGAGAGCGTGGCAAGTCCTCTCCCTCGAAACAGCAACACGAAACGCCGCCAGAAGCAGCCCGGTTGGAACTCCGGGAGCCGACTCCAGGTGCAGCACAGAGGGAGAAAGACCAAGCCACGGGTTGGGATGGGCGGCGTCTGGGGTCTTACGGTTCCTGCTGTTCTCGCCCCCACCGCGGGGGCAGGGCAGAGGCCGGTGGCCTCCCCGCCCGAGAGGGAGGATGGGACTGGCAGCCCGATGTCCAGGCGGACGGTGATCTCCCAGGCAAACAGGGAAGGCCAGGGCTGAAGCCAGATGCAGGCGGGGACCCAGGGAGCAGCAGACAACCGTCGGGGGACTAGTGGGAAAGTGAGCGGAGAGATCCCGAAAACGAGACGGTGAGAGCTCTTGCTCCTACGTCCCCACACAACCTGGCAGCCCGCGGCTGCATGAACCCTGGGGAGGAAGGCTGCTCAGCCCCAGAGAGAACCAGGGGACATGCTGTCCCCGACAGACCGGTCTCGGTGAGAGAAGCCAAACTCAAAGATCCATGTCCATCTTTCCCTTTATGTGACGTGTCCACCAAAGGCAAGACTGGAGGCAGAAGGTAGCAGGTGGTCGAGACAATGGTGACCGTCTCTAATGGACTGGGCCGCTCCACAAATGGACTAAAAATCATCAAATCATACACCCAAAACAAGTGAGTATTTTGACATACCAAGTCAATAAAAGCTGCAAGCAATATACACAGAAACATCCATTATTCCTCTCTCAAAACGAAGCGTCAAGTTCTGAACCAAAGCGACAGTAAGGCTTGAACAAGAAAGGCCCTTCACGGCATGACCCGCCCGCCCACTGGCAAGTTAAAGACCCATTCCAAGGCCGTAGGCGCAGGCCCTCCCACTCTAGGATGACAAGCGTCTGGACAGAGGCCGACTCAGTGGCTCTGCGTGCCGATCTCAGGGGACGAACAGGTCTGCTCGTCCCACTGCACCGGCACTTGAGGGGACCAGACAAGGCGGCCTGCGGTTCTCATGGCTCTCACCGACCTCCCGCCACCGACCGCCCTCCCTCTCCCCAGCCCTCCAGCGGCTCTGCTTTATTAACCTTTTAAAATCCCCAAACAGAACCAAATGAGCCCCATCCCTTTATGGGCACAGCCCATCCTTCCTAAAACACAAAGCAGGCCACGGTGCTCCGCTCTCCCCGAGACGCTGCCCGGCAGCTCCCCGACATCCCGAGACCGCGGACGTGCCATCAGCAGCCACGTGGGGCCGTGTCTCAGTCATGACCCCCCCAGATGCCTGGACACACCTGCTGCATTGTAGTTGACCCTCCACACCCCCTGGGATGCAGGCCGGTCCGGACATGGGATGATGAAGGAGACCACGAACACGACAAAAAGGCAGACAAACAGGGAAAGGAAGAAGGCCACCGTGCGGCAGCGGGACAGGCGGGGCTGGCGAGGCGAGCCTTTCGAGCTCTCCTCGGTCTTCGCCGGGTTCCCCACGTTCGCCGGCAGTTTCTTGTCTTCGTTCTTCAAGGGGTGGATTTCGGCTTCAAGGTCCTTGCTGTCCATCCTCACGTGCACATCCCAGAGCTGCACGCCCGGTCACTGCGTCAACAAAACAGGGACAGTCATACGATGGCCGCCCCCACAGCCTTGCAGGGCTCTGCCGTTCCCGGGCTCCCCGCCTGGACGCAGCCACAGCTGCAACCCTCAGCCCAGGAAGGAGACGCTCAGTCAACGTATAGCGTCATGGACGCTGCCCAAGAAGGTCCCTCTGTGACTGGCCAGCTGCTTGTGGGGATGGGCAGACTGGGGACATGCGTGTCCTTAACCCCCAGTGCCTCCTGCCTGCTGACGGGGAGCAGGGCAGGGCCAAGGGAGCACAGCGCAGGGCCGGGCTGGCCGCAGCGGAAATAGAGCCACCGTGAAACATTAACTAAGCTCCCCACCCACCCCAGTCTGGACACGCCCAAGCCATCGCCTCATGGGGACCCCCCAGAGAATCATGGGCCCTTGTCACAGGTGAAGGCCCGCTCTGGCGTCCCTGCCCTGCCCCATGCTCGCTGTGTGAAATGAGGTGGACTCCTGGCCTTGACCGTGCCCCCTGGTCTTGACTGTGCCCCCCATCTCCTGACTGGGAGGAGGAAATCAGGATCTACTTGAAGGACCACATGTGCACATCCACAGGAAGCACTTAAAGCCGCCTGTGGCCTGTGCACTCAAAGGCCAGCAGACTGTCCCCCGTGAGCTGAGATGCGCTAGACGGCAGTGGAGGTGGTGGACGGTGGGGGTACGGCCCCGTGTGAGTGCTGCCGGGAGCCCTGCCTCCTGCTAGCCAGACGCAGGGGAGGGATTTGGAGCAAGCTGGAGGCACCACCTTGGAAAAAGAGCCAGTGAAGGCTTCTGCAGACGGCCAGGCCACAGGACAACAAGCGCCTGGGTCCCTCCCTGGCAGCCGAAGACCAATGCCCCTCCTTGGGTTCCTTATTACACGAGAAAGACAGGGCTGTCGGCCTCACGTAAGCCAAGATACTGCTTATCCAGGTCCTTTTTATTTAAACAGCCAAGCCAGTGTCCTAACGAATGGAACTTGTGTTCCATTGCGAGAACGGCAGGGACTATGTGGGTCTGAGTGAGTTGTAACCCTTGTCCATCCGAAAAGAAGGTCCACAGCTCACGACTTGGGGAACGAGGACATGCCAGGGATCAGACAGTGGCGAGAACCCGAGGAAGAGGCCGGCGGCTCAGAGGGGCTCCCATAAGGACGGGTTAAGGAAGACACAAGGAGACAAGAGACTGCTTTTTCCCTATAAACTTTTCACTCCCTAACTTCAACTGTTTTTCTCTAATGATTTAGTTACAATGATTCATTTGAAGACCCGTGTGTAGCCTTCTGGGGCGCTCAGTCCGTTGAGCGCCCACCTCTTGATTTTGACTCAAGGTCACAATCTCGGAGTTCTGGGATGTCAGAAAAGGCGAGCCTGTCCACGGTAAGGAGCTGGACTCGGGAGATCAAACCATGACTCATGACCAGGGACCTCATTAAACCCTAGCACCTGACGTGGGATGGGGAGCTGGGGCGAGGATGTCTAGACCAGCAACTGGGGGAAGAGCCGTAGCGAAACCGGGGTCAGGCTCCACCAGCAGGCAGGCTTCTCGGTCGACCACCTAGATACTGCATCCCCAAGGAGAGGGTGTCGGGCGCGTTGAGAACATGAACATTCCTCTGGCAAAGGAGGGGAAACGGAGAGAGTCAGAATGCTAAGTTGTTCATCTTAAAACCTCTTTCTTGGGGTGCCGGGGTGGCTAACTCCCTCAGGCTGTGGGACTGAGACCCCGGGGCTCCTCCCTCAGCAGGGACTCTGCCCCCGCCTCACACGTGCCCTCGCTCTTTCTCCAACGAATAAATAAATAAGATCCTTCTTTCTTCTTTTTAAAGATTTTATTTATTTATTTGACAGAGACAGAGATCACAAGTAGGCAGAGAGGCAGGCAGAGAGGAGGAAGCAGGCTCCCTGCCTAGCAGAAAGCCCGATGCGGGGCTCGATCCCAGGACCCCGGGATCAGGACGTGAGCCGAAGGCAGACACTTCACCGACGGAGCCCCGCAGCGTCCTGCAAGTCTAGTTTTTAAGGAACCTGTAGTTCTGTTGTTCGTCACGTACATATTAAGGGTTGCTGGGACTCCTGTACCATCACAGTCCTCCCTCTGTCCCTGCTTGAGTCTGCGCTGACAGTCACATTGTTCATCTTTTTTTTTTTAAAGATTTTTATTTTTTTATTTATTTGACAGAGAGAGAGAGAGAGAGATCATAGATAGGCAGAGAGGCAGGCAGGAGAGGGGGGAAGCAGGCTCCTTGCTGAGCAGAGAGCCCCATGTGGGGCTCCATCCCACCCTGAGATCATGACCTGAGCTGAAGGCAGAAGCTTAACCCACTGAGCCACCCAGGTGCCCTTGTTCATCTTCTTTTGATTAAAGCTTGCATGGCTTATCTTTGTCCATCCTTTTACTCTCGACCCATCTGTATCATTAAATATGTATAAAGTATTATACATATGTGTACACAAAGGTTAATTTTTTTTTAAGGTTTTATTTATTTGACAGACAGAGATCACAAGTAGGGAGAGAAGCAGGCAGAGAGGGGGATGCAGGCTCCCTCTGAGCAGAGAGCCCGATGCAGGGCTCGATCCCAGGACCCCGGGATCATGACCTGAGCCAAGGGCAGAGGCTTAACCCACTGAGCCACCCAGGTGGCCCCGTCTTTTTTCTTCCTGACATTCCAAGACCCTTCTTTTCCCATTTCTTTTCTGTTTCCAGAACATATTTCAGTCATTCTTTTAGAACAGGTCTGGGGCAACAAACTGATTTTCTTCCCCATGATAATGTCTGTGTTTCTCCACTGTTCCTGCGGAATCCAAACACCGCTGGTGGGATCCGGGGCTTGGCCAGGCTTCCACCCCGCCTCCAGGCTTCCCTGGTTTCTACTGGGATGGTTCTTCCCTGTACCCAGTCAAGAGGTCAGTGTCTCTCCTGACGCCTTTACATGTTTGTCTTTGTCTTTAGTTCTCAGAAGCTTCCCTGTCTGCGGTTTGCTCCGGTTCTTGAACCTCTAAGTTTACGTCTTTTACCAAGTCAGGGATATCCACAGCCATTCCTGTGGTTTCCCGGAGCAGCGGCAGCACCCGTGTGAGCCCCAGCCCGGGTCGCAGGGACGCCGCGGTCAGACGCCGGCTTTGGCCAAACTCCAGCCATGCGGTGTCCTCTGTTTCTTCCCTGGCGGCTCCAGTGTGTGTGTATTTAAATAGAAGACGCGAGGGGCATCTGGGGGGGCTCGGGTTCAGCAGCCAGATTCTTGATTTTAGCTCAGGTCATGATCTCAGGGTCCTGGCATCGAGCCCCGCGTCAGGCTCTGTGAGGACCGTGGAGAGTGCTTGGGGACGCTCTCTCTCTCTCCAAAATAAATAAATAAATAAATAAATAAATAAATAAATAAATAAATAAAATCTTAAAGCAAAAAACAGACTATCTCTCTTTTCCCCTTTTCCTGTGCCCCTCTCCCCCACCCCGCTTGCCCTCTCTCCCTCTCAAAGAAGTAAATAAATAAAAATAGAAGTGAGTTGATTAAACTACTCCATGAAATGATTAAAAAATATTTAATTTGAAAATTTTATGTATTTATTTGTCAGAGAGAGAGAGAGCACATGCACCAACGGGGGAGCGGCAGAGGCAGACGCCCCACACAGCAGGACGCCCCACGCAGGGACTCAGGCCCCAGATCAGGCCCTGAGCCAAAGAGCCACCCCAGCGCCCCATGGAGCTTCATAGGTAATCTGCGGATACGGTGCGTGAGTGAGGTCTGGAGGGACTGCTCCAGCCCAGAGGAGCGAGAACACCTCCCCTGTTGCCCGTCCCATCGGAGACCTGCTGTCCCAGAACCATCCCCATCCAGAGTATGCGCTGCCACATCTCACCCCTTTCCAACACGGAGTCTTGCAAGTGTCTGGAGAGCAGCTGCGGAGAAGCCCCATCAGGTGATTTTCTCCCCCTTCACTTACTGTGAGGCTCCTGCGGTGGACAGAGCCTTGGGGTGGCGGGGGGAGCCTAACCCTAACACTTTTCCGGAGTGCAGTCAGCCTAGAACATCCCTCCATTTCACAGCCCACAGCACATGCATCTGATATTTATGAAGACTTTTCTGATTTTTCTAACCAAATATGACCCAAAGCCAGTCAACATTTCTGGCTATTTGGCGGGTGGGGGTAGAGACATCAGAGTTGAGGGACACTGATTTCCCCCTAATCTAAGTCACGAGAAGGGCACAGTCCAGGGGAGTGGCTGGGCCTGGAGGCTCACCCCGTATCTGGAGCACCTTGTCCATGTTACCAACCTGGCCTGTCTACAAAGTTCCTGCTTGCCCAAGAGATTAGGTAGAAAAGGATTTTGTTAGGAAGAGACTAGACAGTATCCAGACTGATAAGAAGCACACTAAGGGTGGCCAAGACCACAGCAGAGACCACCCCCACGGGAGCAGCCACCTGAACAAGGCTCCTGGGCCCCTAGACCCTGCCTCACTCCCCATGGCCTCTCACAGTGGGCTCCTCCCAGGACAGGCTGGGCACCCCTCCAGCTGTGGGGTCCCCAACAACCCTGTATCCTCAGGTGGGGCTTTCCAGGTGCAGCTGGACCCCTTCCCTCCCCCATACCTTCACCCCATGTGCCAGTGAAGTCTGGAGATGGCAGCAGACGCACAGCACAAGTCCTACAAAAAGAGAGCAGACGCTATCCTGAAGGAGAAGCTTCTTTCAAAGGTAGAGAAATACCATGAAAGTGTTAGCACCTGAACTTCCTAGTCCTGCTGCTGGAGCTGCCTAGTTTCCTCAACACACTGGGGTCCACAGTGAGCAACACCGAAGGCCACGGTCCACCTCTGGCAAAGTCTGGCCTCTTCGTGCTGTTTTTATATTGGGGTCAAGAATGAGCAATTCTGAGAAGTAAGATACTAAGTTCTTCTTTGTAACATCTCTGAAAATTCAAAAGGCTTCCTTTTGAAGGAAGGGTGGCCTAGGACAGGCCCTGTGCAGAAGAGCAGCAACTGCGGCCTCCGGAAGAACCCGCCTTTCTGGGAGGGGGTCATGGGCAGAGTGACATGGGAACCCAGGCCGCCGCGACCCTGCTGCCTGAGGACTAGAGGACGAACCAAATGCCGACTTCTAGCTCTGGCCCAATCTCTGCAGGAGCGAACTGTCCCTGAGTGCTTCTGTATGAATCTCTGGCTCCCTTTGATGCTCCCTCATCACCTTCAATTACTCTTAATATCTCTCTTTTTATTTTTTTAATCATTAATAGAATTCTAAGACTTTGTCCCAGTGAAAGTAACCATCCACTCCCTGGGAAGGGACAGCAAGGCACCTCCAGCAGCCCCCTAGAACCCGAGCTGAGGGGGTCAGGGGTGGGCGGGGTGGGTGCAGGACGTGGGGGAGGGGCGGCAGTAAGGGATGGGGGAGGGCAGGGAGGAAGGGCGCTGGGATCCTGTGGGTCAGCTGTGTATCTGATCGCATCTGATGGCACTGCTGACGGCAGATCCTCCCGAGATAAAATCTCATCCAGGGAGACCCACATACAAATGAGCGCAGGTAGGAACCGGTGAGACGGCAGGGTGGGCTGTCTGTGCCAAGGTCGACTTCCTGCTTCTGATAATGTGTACAGTTACGTAAGACATCTGAGCGGTGCAAGGACAATCCACACAATTTCTGTAACATCTCAAGAGTCTACAATTAGTTCAAAACAGAAAAGAGAAAAGGAAAACCTCTGGCGAGAGGGTGTGGCTCGGAGCACCAAGCTAGCTGGGAGGAGGAACCAGCTTCCCCCCAGGCAGCCTCGGGTGAGGTTTCCGCTCCTGCGGTGTGAAGCTCTTTTGTTCCGAAGGCAGGAACTCTGTGTGCTTTGTTTTGCCCGTTTTTGGGGCAGAATATCAACAACAGTGGAGCTCTGTGGTCACTTGAAGTCATTTTGTAAGAACAGCCAAACCCGGGGGCTACAATTCTCTATTCCAAAATAACGACCAGCTTTCTGAAAACCACACCTAGCAATCATTTCCCTTCCCATCGTGGAAAAGAAAGATACTTCAGGGGCGCCTGGGTGGCTCAGTGGGTTAAGCCGCTGCCTTCGGCTCTGGTCATGATCTCAGGGTCCTGGGATCGAGTCCCACATCGGGCTCTCTGCTCAGCAGGGGGCCTGCTTCCCTTCCTCTCTCTGTGATCTCTTCCCTTCCTCTCTCCTACTGTGATCTCTCTCTGTCAAATAAATAAATAAATAAATCTTTAAAAAAAAAAAAAGAAAGAAAGATACTTCAGTTCTTCCGGCATAGCCGGCTTTTAATGATACCGCGGAACACCCAGGGCACAAAGCAAACAGCAGAGATCACTCAGGGTAAGGATGTCCAAGGACACCGCCATAGGGGCGCCTGGGTGGCTCCCTTGTTGGGCGTCTGCCTTGGGCTGGGGTCATGATCCCTGGTCCTGGGATCAAGCCCCAAGTTGGGCTCTCTGCTCAGCGGGGAGCCTCCTTCTCCTTCTCCCCTTCCTCCCTGCTTGTGCTCTATCTCTCACATGAACAAAATCTTTTTTTTTTTAAAGATTTTATTTATTTGACAGACAGAGATCACAAGTAGGCAGAGAGAGGGGGAAGCAGGCTCCCTGCTGAGCAGAGAGCCTGATGTGGGGCTTGATCCCAGGACCCTGAGATCATGACCTGAGCCGAAGGCAGAGGCTTCACCCACTGAGCCACCCAGGCGCCCCTCAAATGAACAAAATCTTAAAACACAAATAAAAACAGAACCCTGAACAAGCGAAGTTTCCTCAGTCCTATTGTTAACCTAACAGGACTCCAGAGTCAGTACTTTTGACTCTCCCACGACTTACTTGGGTTTCTCAGGGCTCTTTCTGGGGCCAAATGAGAAAACCTTCCATGGCACGGTCACCAAGAAGGTCTTTCCAGATGAAGCCCACCCCTGGCTTTTCCAGCTTCGCCCTACTGCCTACGAACACTTCTCACCGGACACGAAACCACAGGGTGAGCACAGCGATCCTCTGCGGGTGGGGTGGTGGTGGTGGTGTGTGTGTGTCTGGGAATGGGAATGGGAAATGAAATTATCCTGGACCGGAAGCGGAGGGTGGGGGGTGTTCCGGACTCACCAGGGCCGTGCTCAGGAGCAGGGTCGGGGCAGGGCTCTCAGAGCAAGGGAGGCGGTGCTGGGTGGAGGTCTGCGCCCAGGACAGCCCGGAACTGTCCTCCCAGGGACAGACCTCACTCTCCTGGCGAGGACCCCCGGGCACTGTGGGGCGCCTGGCTCAAGACCCAGCAAGGCCATTAGTACCACGTGCCGACCAGGCCCGCGGAAAGGCTGAGAACTCAGCATCCGAGATTCCTCCCCAAAGTAAACCTGAAGGTCTATGAGTGGTTGGTTGATTTCCATTCTGACTTTTCCCCATAAAGAGGGAATGAGAGGAACGTGAAAGGTATTTTGCCTCTAAGAGGACCATGAAACATCTGAAACCCTAACCCAGACATCGGGTGTGCTTAGGCATTAGCTGTCCTCTGCTAGCACAGGAATGACCCAGAGCACGGGTCACACACACCCACGTACCAGAGGCTTCTCCAAGCCCCACCCGGGCACATGAGGCTCGCCTGCGTGTCCGTGACACGAAACGTGAGAAGCAGGAGAGGAGTCTGGGGGGACTGGTGACACTCATTAACACCAGTCAGTAACTGCGACAGGAAAAAAGTCTGGATTCCTGTGCATGGCAGTAAATGGGCACTTTCCAGCTACCAAGATGGAGCGAGGAGCCTTTCACTGAACATCCAAGCTGTTACACTGTAAGAGGGGCAAAGGCCTTGAGGTGAGACAGTCACTGACTGGGATTTTCTCCCATCAATTCCGAGTCATCAATGGTAAAACGAAACGTCCACTTTTTAACTTAATGTCAAAAAGCAAAGAAACGGTGAGAAATGTGGTGGAGGAGAAAGAAAATGCATGAAAAGATGAGACCTTAAGGATGCCTGGAGAGACAGCAGCCCGTGGCCGGCGGGGGTGATTCCCAGGCAGGCTGGCGCCCAGCTGCCGTGGGTGTGCCCGCTCAAGGCCACACCAGCCCTCCTCGTGGAAGGGAGGAAGCGCCAGTCCCGGAGAAGGATCAGACAGAACACGCTGAGGCAGGCCGTCCACACTTGAAGGGGGCAAGAGTGCTACAGCGTCTGCAGAAGATATATCGCCTGTCTCTCCGAGGCTCTTTCCCTAATAACGCTTTGCTGAGTCAGAGACAACAGAAAATGTAAATTAGAAAAGTGTCATCCTAATTGTTAATGGACTAAGAAAGTACAAAAGTTCTGGCAAGGGCAGAAGGAAAACTGGCAGGACCCATAACTGGCGATTCTACCTACATTATGGAAGCAGGGGGTCTAATTTTTTTAACTAAAACTCAATCTTTTTTTTTTTTTTTAAGAAAAGATCACTGTGGGGTACTTTGTTAAGAAATCCCCTCCTAACCTTTTAATTTTTTTTTTTTAAGATTTTATTTATTTATTTGTCAGAGAGAGAGCGAGTGAGAGCAAGCACAGGCAGACAGAGTGGCAGGCAGAGTCAGAGGGAGAAGCAGGCTCCCTGTGGAGCAAGGAGCCTGATTTGGGACTTGATCCCAGGATGCTGGGATCATGACCTGAGCCGAAGGCAGCTGCTTAACCAACTGAGCCACCCAGGCATCCCCTCCCCTCCTAACTTTTAAAATTTGATTTCTACAGCATTCTTTTCAGGGAATTTTCAGACTGAGCGCACTGTCCTCTGTCCTTTGGGGCCACATCCGCACGGACTTTAGGGACTGTCCGCCAGCCAGCTGACCGGTGCGCCCACGGTTTAAGAATGTCTGTCACATGAGGAGCCCTGTGTTGCGGCCGGGAGCGGCCGAGTCTTCCCACAGCAGTTTGACTTGAGGCATTTCCGAGGCCTGCGGAAGATGCCAGCAGGCAGCCCTGGACTTCTGGCCAAGCAGAGCAGAAGCCAAACAACCATGGCTACAGTGTTCTGTTGTTTACAGATGAAGACTGTTTCCTCTCTTCCCCAAGAAAATCCTCTGAAGACAAAGAACAGGCCCTTCGCCATCTGCCACAGGAGAACAAATCTGAAGGTCATGGCTCCCGGACGAAGGCGATGCGGTCAGCGCCCAGAGACCTTGGCACACGGGCTGCTGCCTTCACCAAAATGCCAAGGGGAGCCTGACGGAGGGGGGTCCGCCGCTCCCCAGGTTTCAGACCGTCTGTGCACATCGGACACTACTACACAGAATCGCGCACCGTTCGTCCAGAAAACAGCACAGAGCAGCCTCTTCCCTGAACTCTAAGGCAGATTTTATTTCCTTCGGGTGCTAGGCCAGTGCCCGAAGAGAAGCATTACTTCTTGTCCCTCCGTTAAGGGAACGGTGTGGGGGTGGGGCAGCAAGAGCCCTTGAAGACATAAGCGTGACCCCGAGTCCCTCGCGTCTGACCGAATCTGCAAGACCGGCAGGACTTCACTTCACGCACTGGTCACCATGACTTCTCACGTGAATGTTTAAATATCCTCAACAGGACAGCAACCCTCCTGGGTCTCCTCCCTCCTCGGGAGCTCACCTTACCTTGCTGCCCACCCAAACAACAGAACAGTAAAAAGTATTTGTAGGAGCAGAGGCCCGCAGCCCCATGAGCCCATCAGCGGGCTCGACTGTCACCGACCCAGGGCTGACCGTGAGCTTTGCCCCACACCCCATCTCCGAGCTTACAAAACCGTCCACTGGAGAGGCCCATGGCTCTGCTGGTGTCCTCCGGGAAGCAGCACTCCTCTTCTCTTCCTTCTTCTTGTTTTTCTTTTTTGGACATCATATCCGAACGAGCTAAGCTCCATTTAACGTTTTATAGAGTGGGGCCAAAATTCATTAAGTGTATAAAGACCAGTTTTGAGCGAGATTAGAGTATGTTCTGAAACATCCAACAAATGCTGTGGGTTCGAACGTGTGTCCCTCTGCAGGTTAGCCCCCCTGCTTTCGGTGATGGTCCTACAACTTCTCACCTGGGCTTGTGCAGCTCTCTCCAACTGTCTTTCCTGGATGCTGTAAGAGACAGCTTTTTCAAGCATCTCCTGAAAATGTCCTTCCCCTGCTGACAACCCCTGAATGATTCCTCAGGACTTTAGAACAAGAACTCAAGACACCTCCAGTCCAAATCCTACGTCCCGGATCTGTTCCCCAGTCACACTGCTGATCTGTGCATACCGTTTCTCGGTTCTTCCTCCTCCAGTGACCCCAAGTGCTTTCAGAACCCACTCTACCTGACCTCCCCATCACTCCAGTCAGTCCTCACTGAGCCACTGCTGAGACCAACCCCTAGACTGTGAGGGGCCTGAGGGCCTACACTTGTTTTTATTGCCTTTGTTTTTCTGTAAAATAAACACATTCACAGGTCTGAGTAAATGCCCACATCTTGCATCTGTGTTTTATTGGAAGAGTAATTGTTAACGGATTTATTAACTAACTGTTGCTTTGAAATCTCCAGCTTGCATAGGCAGCTTACTTTTATTTTTTTTTAATTTTTATTTTTTAAAGATTTTATTTATTTGTCAGAGAGAGAGAGAGAGAGAGCACAGGCAGACAGAATGGGAGAGGCAGAGGGAGAAGCAGGCTCCCCGCTGAGCAAGGAGCCCGATGTGGGACTCGATCCCAGGACGCAGGGATCATGATCCGAGCCGAAGGCAGCTGTTTAACCAACTGAACCACCCAGGCATCCTGGCAGCTGACTTTTAAAACCTGATTTTAGGGACGCCTGGGTGGCTCAGTTGGTTAAGCAGCTGCCTTCGGCTCAGGTCATGATCCCAGCGTCCTGGGATCGAGTCCCACATCGGGCTCCTTGCTCAGCAGGGAGCCTGCTTCTCCCTCTGCCTCTGCCTGCCATTCTGTCTGCCTGTGCTCGCTCTCCACCCCGCCTCCGATAAATAAATAAAAATCTTTAAAAAATAAATAAATAAATAAAACCTGATTTTAAATAATGGTATAAATCACCTGTAGGGGTCACTGTGACTCCCTGACATCCATTCTCTCCAGGAACAGCACCTTAACTTCCCTCGGGAAAGTGCACTTTCCTACGTGCCCCATGTAGTTCTGGTGGGACTGACTCACCCCACTTAGGGGAAGGCTCCCTACCCTGGTCTAGCTGACTGATTAGACCCCAGATGAGTATTGGGCCCAGAATTCACCTGGAATTGCAGGGACTAGGCTGCTCTTCTGCAGGAGTGGTCAGTGGAATGGTGGTTTAAAACATCTCTGATTTGCCAATAATGCTGACAAACAGAATTCTGCAGAAGTCACAGAATCAGAATTCCTAAGCCAGGTCACAAAAAAGCACTGTGGTTTCCATTCTCCTCCCCCTCATCTCTGATCCCTCACTCCGAGGAAGACCGCCGCCACATGAAGGCCCCACGGAGAGGCCCGCCAGACAAGGAAAGGAGGCCTCCTGCCAACGGTCTGTGGGAACTGAGGCCTCCAGTCTCTGGTCCTGTGAGTTCCATCCGGAACCAGACCCAACAGTCCCGGTCCAGACCTCAGATGACCACAGCCCCAGCCAAAGTTTTGGTTGGAACCCGGTCAGTCTCTGAACCACAGTCACCTCACCAAAGCTACCCCTGAACTCTGGATGGGCAGCAATGGAGATGATACATGTTGGATGTTTGGGGCACCTGGTGGCTCAGTCAGTTAAGTGTCTGATGATTGATTGAGGCTCAGGTCATGACCTCCGGGTTGTGAGATCAAGCCCTGCTTTGGGCTCCACGCTGGGTGGACAGCCTGCTTGGGACTCTCTCTCACTCTCCCTTTGCCCCTTCCCACCTCTAAGAAACAAGTAATAAATGCAGGATGTTTCAATCCATTGGTCCCCTACCCCCACCCCGGGGATCGTGACCTGCGCCAAAGGCAAAGGTTAAACGCACTGAGCCACCCAGGCGCTCTAACCTATGAATTTTGGTGTTGAGTTTTATGCAGCAGCAGATAACTAAATAAGTAGCCAGACGGAGGTAGGAACCCAAGGGAAAAGGCCAACCCAGAAGCAGGGCAAGAGGAGGTATGTGAAAGATGGGGGCCCAACAAGACCTCCTTCTCACACCCCTACCAAGTCCTGAGGACTTCGTTTAAGTCACGAACCCCTCGTATTCTTGGTCCCATGAACTTTCCTGTATGAAAGCCAGCAGAACCCCCCAGAGGCTGAGCTACTTTTTAATGGCTTCTCAACACTTAAAGTCAAAAGCACTCCAATCTTGCAACCAGGTCCAGAAAACTGGTAAAATGCACGAATAAATATCCAGGTGGTGCTTGATCACTTCCTTCTCACGTTCCCTGCTCTGTGCTCCGTCTTCAGCGTACATACACACAATTACAGGTTTTGCGTATTTGTCAGAGAGGGAGCACAAGCAGGGGGAGAGGGAGAGGGAGAGGGAGAAGCGGGCTCCCGACTGTACACGGAGCCCGACGCGCGCGGCTGGATCCCAGCACCCCGAGGCCATGACCTGAGCCGAAGGTAGCCGTGTCACAGACCGGCCGCCCAGGCGCCCCGCAGTCTCGGGGTTTAGTTTATTCTCTGTACCTCCCACTGGAATGGGGCTCCCCGAGGTCAGGTATCCTGACCCGCGCGCAGGGCGCTGCTCCGAGCACCTAGAGACGGGCCTGGCTCCCAGCGGCGTCGGGGCTCGCTGAGTCGGCCGAGCTGGTCCAGCCGCTCCGGAGAACCGCGGCAAAGGAGGGAGAGCCTGCAGCGCGGGGCTGGCGGCGGACACCTCGCCGGCCGGTACCCGGGGAGGGAGGACTGGCCACCGAGCTCCCGGCGGACATCCCTGGGCGTCCACGGAACTGGGTTATGGGTTAGGAGCTGCGATTAACTAGCTGCAAATAAGGAGTCGCCTCCTCGGTAGCTCCTCGGTCCGCTCAAGGTCAGACTCTCCGTCGGGTCACTGCCGGTCAGTTCCCAGGGCCCGGGGCTCCCGGACAGCCGCCTCGCCGCGCCCGTCCCAGCTCCGCCGCGCCCCCGTCGGCGGTCCGCGCCGCAGGCGGGCAGGCATCGGCCGGCCTCTGCGTGCTCCGCCGGCTCAGCGTCCCGAAGGCAGCGCGGGGGCAGGACGCGAGCCCCGAACGCCCTCCCGCGCACACCCGGGTGGGCACCACCCCGCGCCGCAGCGCACTCGGGGGACCGGGGCAGCCGCTCGGGGCGCGGACGGCGGGGCCGGCTTACCTGCTGCGCGGCCAGCGCGGGCGGGAAGCTCCCACCGGGCACGTCCGTCGGTGGCACCCGTGGGGGCTGCAGGGCCGGCGCGGCGGGTGACCGGGGGGCGCGGTCTCGCTGCGCGGCCGTGTCCCCGCGGCCCGACCGCCCAGGTGCAGAGGAGCGGTGGCGAGCGGAGAGGTGGGGCCCCGCGCGAGCCCCGCCGCGAGCGCGCCCGAGGAGGACGAGGCCGCGCTCACGCACCTGCCGCCGCGCCCTCGGCCCCGCCCACAAGCGTCACTTCCGGCCGGCGGGGGCGGAAGCGCGCGGGGGGGGGTGGCGTTCGGCCCGCGAGCCCAGCTCGCGGAGGGGGCGAGCGGGCTCTGCAGAGGGCGGTCCCCGCGGCCTTGTGCTGCCTCCCCGGGCTGGCCGCGGCGGCTCCGGCCGTGGGTCAGTCGTTGCGCTGCGCGCCCGGTCCCGCCTGCGCCGGCGGCGTGTGTGGCAGCCACCGCAGCTCTGGGACCCCTTCCCGCCCTCACCACAGGGAGACCGTCGGCTGGTCCTGCGCGCGGTCCGAGGGCCCCTTCCCGCCCTCACACGCCGCACGTGTCCCCGGGGCCGTTGCGTTTCCCGTCCGAACGCTCGTCCGAACGCTCAGTTTCTGGTTCGGCGTGGCCTCGGCCGAGGGCGGCGTAGGGAGGCCGCGGTCCGTTCTTCATGGTGGTTCCCGACAGTGCTCGCGCCGCGGGTCGGCGCAGTTTCCCAGCAAAGGTCCCGGCCACGTTGAGAAGAACGGGGTGTGCGGGTGCGTCTGTGTTCGTGGTGCGCACGCGCGGAGTGTCGGGGTCTCCTGGACCGGACCGGGCGGCTTGCTGACCACCCCACGGTCCTATGGATGCGCGGCACGAGCCCCCACAGGCCCCCCCAGCCTTCGCCCCCAGGGAGACACAAGGAGGCCCGACCCGCGTGGCCCAGCAGAGCACACGTGAGGGGTGGACAAAAGGGACTGTTCTCTGCTTACGGGGGGAAGAGGCAGCTGTCCCTCTCCCCTCTTTAAAGGGTCTGCCCGCTCCAGTCCTTCGGTATGTTAGCGAGTTCCCCCAGGACCCCACGGCCCCAGCGCCTCTTGGCTGGTGTCCTCAAGCTCGGGCCTCTCTCCTTGAAGTGTGCGTGCCTGCGACGGGAACGTGTGCTGCCCGGGGCCTAGGCACCTACCCCAAGGGCGGAATCCATGGCCCGCCCTTTCCCTAGAGAAGCGACGCGACCTTTCCGGACCAGAGGAGACGACGGCACAAGCAAACGGCTGCAGAGCTGATGCCGTCGGAGGTGAAGGGTCCGAGCGAGCCCCGGCTTTTTACAAAAGCACAGGGAAGCGGGGTTTCCCCAGCGCTTCTGTCTGCATCTTCAACCTGTCCGTGCCTCCCTGCTCTCCCCGTTTCTGTGCCGGTACCGCACGCTCTAAATCACGAAGTCCTTAGAGTAACTCGGGGATGTCTGCTGGGACAGGTGTCTCCACCTTTCCGTTATGTTGAAAAGCTGTAGCCATTTACTCTCCAGTGACATTTTACAACCAGGCCAAGTTTCACCAAAACAAACCCAGAGGGGCCTTTATTTTTTGTTTGTATTTATTTATTTATTATTATTATTATTATTTTTAAAGATTATTTATTTATTTATTTGACAGACAGAGATCACAAGTAGGCAGAGAGGCAGGCAGAGAGAGAGGGGAAACAGGCTCCTTGCAGAGCAGAGAGTCCGATGCCGGGGCTCGATCCCACGACCCTGAGATCATGACCTGAGCCGAAGGCAGAGGCTTAACCCACTGAGCCACCCAGGCGCCCTATTATAATTTTTTAAGGTTTTATTTATTTGACAGAGAGAGGGAACACAGCAGGGGGAGTGGGAGAGGAAGAAGCAGGCTTCCCGCTAAGCAAGAAGCCCCATAGGGGATTCGATCCCAGCACCCTGGGATCCTGACCTGAGCTGAAGGCAGACGCTTAATCCAGTGAGCCACCCGGGTGCCCCTATTTTATTTTATAATTTAATTTAATTTATTTTATTGCACTTTGTCTCAATAGAAAGGTCTCCGAACCTAGAGCAAAATCAGGGTTGGTTGGACCCTCTCGGCTGGTCTCCCCCAGGGCGGAGTTTCAGTTCCTGTTCCGCCCACCCCACCCATAAACTACATTTCCCAGCAGGCTCAGCGCCCCCGCCTACGCACTTCCTCCCGGCGTTCCCCGCGGCAGGAAGGAGCCGAGCGGGCTCGAGGCCGACGCGACCAGGTTTCGTCGCCGCTGCCGCCGCCGCTGCTGCCCCACCGCTCTGAGAGGAGTCGTAGCCGCCGTCCCTGCCGCTCTCGCCGGCCACCATGTCCGCCCAGGCGCAGATGCGGGCCCTGCTGGACCAGCTCATGGGCACGGCCCGGGACGGTGAGTCGGAGCGGCCGGACCGGCGAGGGGTTGGGGCGGGAGTGAGGCGAGGCCGCCGGGCGGCCTGAGGCGGGGGCCGCGACCGTCTGCGCCTGCGCCGGACACCCTCCCCCTCCCCCGCGCGCCGACCGCAGGCGCCGGGCCTTTGTCTGAGGCGGCGGCGGCGGCCGGCTTCTCCCTCGCTGACGGCAGTGCCCCGGGTGGCTCCTGCCTCGGCGCCCGAGTCGCGGGTGGGGCTCCAGCCCCGGTCCCACGGGCCGTCCTGCGGCTTTCTCCCTGGCCGGCGCCGCGCCTCGCCCCGCCCCCCGCTCGCGGCCTCGCGCCGCCCCGGCAGGCCGCGGAGTCGGCGAAGGGCGCGTCGGCGTGGGCTGCACTTCGCCGGCGGCGGCGGCGGCGGGGCTCCGCGGGAAGGACGCTCCGTGCCAGCCGAGGGGGCCGGGCGGGCCCGCGACCCCGGGCGTGGCTGCCGTGCCCGGCGCCGCCGTCCGTGGAGCTTGTGCAGCGCGGGTTCCCGCGGCGCCGAGCGGGCCGGCCCTCGCAGCCGCGCGGGGGCCCTCCGTTGAGCTAGCGCTTGCAGTCGTTAGGTGCAGGTCGGACAGGGACGGCGTAGGGAGGCCGAGCGGTCGCGGTGGTTGTCTCGGGAGCGAGCGGTCGCGCCTTCGCGGCCCGGTGCGCCCGCCGTGGTCTGTGTTTTCTCTTCCGCCCGTGGACGGAGCTGTAGTTCCCGCTGGCACACTCGCAGGGCTGTGCGGACTCTTTGCACTCTACTCCGTAGGGGAATAAGTGCTTTTTAGCGTTCTTTATATATTGAGTTGCTTTTGAATTGCTTCCCATACTTGTATTTCCTACAAACTGAACAATTGTGGCCCCTCTATTTTATTCATAAAGGTTCAGTGTATCTTTGCCTGCCTACATCAATCTGCAAGGGAGTTGCAGAAAAGCCTCATGTTCATCGAGCCGTGAGTCACAACCAATTTCTAAGCTGTTATAACGAAAAAGTGTGTGCTTTTTTTCACGAATAACTTTAAAAGTGTAGTTCAGAAAGCAAACATTTTCAGTAAAGAGACACGACATGAATCCTGGATGCTTGCGAATCCTGAAGTGTATTCCTCCTCTTCTCATATGACACAGCTCTGTGTAGACACAGATTAGCTTTAAAGTTTGTCACGTTCCACTTTGCCTTTACTTTTATGTATCGTTCCCCCAACTTCCTTACTGCAGGTGGGGCAAGAAAACTTTCCCTTTAAAACTTTTCAACAGCGGGCATAAAATTCTGCAGCTGAGGTCTTGAAGAATGCAGATGGGTACAGTATGTGTTGGAACTCACAGTGTGTATTGACTAATCTAGTTCCCCCCTTTTTTTTCTCCTTTGGTATTGTCTTGTTAAAAGTGACTCCCAGGTGCCAACTTTCTTTTTTAAGGGTGGGGGCGAAGGGGACAGGAAGATTAAGTCTAGATCATTTATCAGCCAGTGGTAGAGTTCGAAAGCTTTCTTCTTCATGTGATTTTGGGCAAAATACTGCCTATGTATTTGTCCATAGCAGAACGATCAGAGTAATACGTAGCTTCTGTTGGTGGACACTACCAGCCATAAGTCAGATGTGGTGATTCATGGCCCTCTGATCAGCGTGGGGTTTGGTATCATTGCCCACATGTATGTGTGCGGTTAACGGCCTTTTGGTGCTCAGCCTCTTACTTCAGATTCCTTGACTTCTTTGGCACAATGATGGAGTCAGATCTCATAAAGTGTGTGATTCTTCATGATACATTTAGCATCAAAAAACATCCGTATCCCGCTCCAGTTGTAAATACCTCTAGATCAGCCTTCCATTGTATTTGGTAGTCTGCCAACCATCCAGGTGAATTGTCGTACCAGATGTGCTTTGGTGCTTAATGTGGTAATATTGTCTTATTTAAAACCACAAATGAATTTCAGGAGACGAAACCAGACAGAGGGTCAAGTTTACAGATGACCGTGTCTGCAAGAGTCACCTTCTGGACTGCTGCCCTCATGATATCCTGGCTGGGACGGTAGGTGTATTCGGGGTTGGGGGAACATCATGGAACACTCAGACATGGGGGCTGCCTTTACCAGGCAGAAATCACTTACTGCCTTTCAAATGATAGATTGTTAATTTGGTGGAATCTTGTTATGGGACCTACTTCACTGCTGTAAGAATTTCTCTCTGTAAGTTACCATCTATTTTGTAGAACCACTTTTATGGAGGTTCATAACCAAGTAGTATGAGTTGTATCATTTGGCTAAACCAGAAAAGTACGGTTCAGATCAGCCTTTAGTTCTTTGAAAATTCCGGGTTCATTGGTTGGGTTTCATGATTGAGCATATGCCGGTGCTAGACTTTTGATCTAACGACATACTTTCCTTTTTTTTTGTTTGCAGCAGTGCAAGGTTTATTGAGTGATAGCCGAGTGATAGTACAAAGTTCCTCAGGAGGGAGGGGACCTGATAGGGTTGTCCAGGTTGTTTTTAATAATTCAGTAGGATATACCAACTGAGTTTTTAGCATTGTGTTACAATACCCTTTCAAGAAATCAGCATGTGATCCAATGAATATCCACCTCTAAAATTGTACATTCACTTTGGACGAACCAAATAGATAAAGGCTAGTTTATGGAATATGCATTTATTCAAAATCAAATAGGATTGGAGAAGACCAAAGGGTAGAGAACCATCTACAGCGATACTGTCACTTAGAGCCAAGGAGTCCTGTAAAGACCACCACCGTGTTTGGATGGCACAGCCACCTCATGGAGTATGAAAACTGTCTGCTCATTTTAAGGGTCAAGTGTGCATCCACTAGGGAACATTTTCTTCATGATTAATTGTTGCTGTTCTCGTTACCATTGTGAGGGGAGCAGCCTGTGGGAAATCGCACGTATGTATTAGATCTTCTCAAGCTGACTCTACAGAGGGCAACTAGGAGATGAATGTCCAACATTGTCCCTTTGTTACCTGAGGTTTTGCCTGTAGTTGGACCTGATGTAGAGAGATGCTTTGCTATGGATTGTTGTTTATACCATCAGTGTAGACTAATGGCTTCCACTGGTTAAGAGCAGTTCTGCTGAAGGAAAATCCTGTAGGGAGGCATCAGAACTTGGAACTGCTGATTGCTCTTAAGGGGAGAAACCAAGGGATGGATGTGCACGAGTGTGAAGCATCTCGGTTTCTTGAGGGGAGGTCAGAACCCTGGGTAGCATTGTTCCAGAATGCTGGTGAGAAAAGTAACCAGAATGAAGGCATTTCCTGCCAGCGTTTATTGTGTCAGGTACAGATGAATTCCTCAGCTATTTACTGAACACCTGCTGTGTGCCGGGCACTGTGGATATGGTGCCAGTAAAATAAAGGCTTCAGCCAGTGGAGGAAGAAGACGGACAATGAATAGATAACGGGTTGTTTTAGTTATCGCGAAGTGGCTAAGTGAAAGTGGCTGTAATCATCCGTCTTCACAGGATTGCTCCAGGCCCAAGTTGTTGCTCAGAACCATCTCCTGTCATTAGAGGTGAGGCACGGAGGAACAGAAGTTACAGTTTCATCGAGGCTTAACCGGAAAATACAGTATTGGTTAGTGAGTCTGGGAGAATAAGATAGCTGGAGGGAATGTAGTGTAACTTGTCTCAGTGGAAGTATGTTTGTTTTCCAAAAGTTCTGAAAGGAGCCTTGAGTACCCTTCCGTGTCACCAGTGCGAGGCAACCAGAGGGTAGAGAACACAGGTGTTCCTTCAGTAGAAACGATTTTGACATGCTGGATTTAACAGCCTCTTAAAATCTTCTGGAAGAAGATTTACTGTGGTATTTCAGCTGTGTTTGGTGCTTAGCTGCCAGGGGAACTGGCCCGCCAGTATTTCCTGCCTCCTTGGCAAAGCTGAAGATACACAGTCAGAGAGTAACCATGGAACCCAGGTCTGTCCTCTGCTTGCATTAGCCCTGGCTGCTTGAGACTTCTCAGCCAAAGGAAGGCCAGCAGTAGATTTTTGCTTCATGAGTGGTTCAGTGATGTCAAAATTTTCTTGACAGTTGAAGTTCGTAGAGCGGTAATTTATTTGTACTTAAAATGGCTTAGTAGTGAAGGTTTTAGTGCTTCCTTCCGCTGGTGGTGGGTTTTCTTGGAGTTACAGAGTTTTCATTAGCTTTTAAGCATTTCTGTTTGCCAGTTACTTTGCAGCAATGGTTCTTGGTTTTCGTTTGTGGAGACTGTATATTTTATTTTATTTTACTTATTTGACACAGAGAGATAGTGAGAGAGCACAAGCAGGGGGAGCCGCATCCAGGCAGGCAGAGGGAGAGGGAGAAGCAGGCTCCGCCCTGAGCAAGGAGCCCGACATGGGTCTTGATTTCAGGATCCTGGGATTATGACCAGAGCCGAAGGCAGCCGCTTAACCCACTGAGCCACCCAGGCGCTCTGAGACGGTGTATTTTAAAGAATCATCCTGATACTTAAAAGAGAGAATGAAGTGAAAGTTGTTCAGTGGTCCAGGGAGAGCGATTCTGGCTCGGCTGGTAGAAACGTTGTTGCCCTGCCTCTAGATTCCCCTCAGGTAACAGAATCCCAGGGCTACATGTAACTTCATGGGAAGAATAATGAAGAGGAGAGGCCTTTAGTGTTTAAATGCAGAAGTTGACCTCGGTCTAAAGGAAGATGAGCTCCGCAGTAGGGAGCCGGCTGTTGGTTCTATCACTGTTCATACTAAAGGACGTTTTGTTAGTGAGCAGGGCGTGCACGTTCTATGAGACTAGGGCCCAAGAGTCAGGTACTGCCAGCCACCCTAATTGGCCTAAAATGTTAAGTACTTTATAATCCATGAAGTTTTTGAGCTCCTTTTGGACATAGTTGTACTCTGAGCTTAAAGGAGGTCCTGGCCTCCATCATTGATTGTTTGTTTACTAGTTACGAGGACACGTTTTGGTCAAAATGCTTGGGCTTTGCAGGTGTCTCCTCACGGTTATGCTGGGTTTTGTTAACTTGCACTGTGTGACTTGATAGCAGACAAACCTTGCTTTTGCTCTTGATGGCCAGAGGCGGAGGGTGCCGTCTCAGAGTCCCACTCTCAGATTCATTGTTGCGCATGTGCTTACAACACACAGCAGCACATCAGGCTAATCTTACTGGTAACACAGGTCATTTGTTTCAGTGAAACAACCTTTTGTTTCTCAAATGGGACGACTGAGTGGCCTGATTCTCTGTCTCCAATCATATCCAGGGTCATTTACTAGGTTAGGAGAGTGTTTGGAGGATTTTTTGGACCTGTTCTGCTTCATGTCTTCTGATATCCGAAGAGGTGTACAGAGCCAAGCGTTAGGTTGTGTTGTAGTTGCCCAGACCTGGTTGCTATCTGCTCTGTCCTTGTCCTTTCTTTGCACCTTAGGCATTGAGCATCTTGCGTACTGAAGATTGCAGGAAGGAATGCCTAGAAATTTGTGGCTGTTGGTGATACTCTTGTTTTCTGGTGTCTTCCTTGCGGCCTCTCCCTTCCTCCATGCTATTGTTTACTTAATAGATGTTTCTTCTTCATTTTTAAAAGATTTTATTTATTTATGTATTTAGAGAGAGGCTGAATGGGACAAGGGGGGAGAGGGAAAGGGAGAGAATCCCAGGCAGGCTTCCCGCTGAGTGTGGAGCTTGCCGCAGGGCTCTATGCCACATCCCTGAGACTTGAGCAGAAATCAGGAGTTGGACACTCACCTGACTGAGCCACCCAGGTGCCCCACTGAATAGATTTCTTACATGTCTGATGCAAAAGTAAAACTAGCAAAAACTAATTAATACGGTTTCCATTATTAGTCCAGTATCTCTGGGTCTAGAAGAGACAGAAACCTTCGCACTTAAACGTATCAAAGTGTCATATTATCATGGTGATAGAAGAAAAGTACGATTTCTTGGCTATGTACTGTTTCTTAATATTTTTATTACAGTTTACTGTTCAAAAAGGTGTTGTTTATTTTGGTAACAGTTGAAACACCAGGTCATGTGCTTTCTGCAGTGGGTAGATGTTCATGTGTAAACTTCTGTTTCTTTCTCACAGCGCATGGATTTAGGAGAATGTACCAAAATCCACGACTTGGCCCTCCGAGCAGATTATGAGATTGCAAGTAAAGAAAGGGACCTGTTTTTTGAATTAGATGTAAGTTTTATTTTATGTTGATTTGTCTTTACCTTGAAGAGCCAAATACCAACTAACAAGAATAAAAATGTAACATTTGTAAGTTATGCAGCAGAATAACAAAAGAGATAATTTGTTATTCTGCCAGTAGGGCTGGGAGCTAGAATGGCAAGTAATACTTGCTGTCACCTGTGAGTCTACCACCCCAGCACTGTTGTGCATTTTTGTGTGTATCATTTCCTTTTAAAAGTGTTATTATGTATTTTTATGGTTCCTTGAACTTTATATTTTTGCTTGTTTTTAAGCCTTAAAAGAATAGTTTCATAGCACAATCTTTAATAACCTTACTTTTTCATTCAGTATTGTATTTTTGTTTACCCGTTTTTTTGGGTTTGGTTAATCTCATTGCTGCTTGAGTATGCCCCAAACTCTCTTCATTATCCATAGACACCTGGCTTGGTTCTTGGGTGTGGGTTTTGTTTGTTTTGTTTTGTTTTGCTACTACAAACAGTATTACGAATGTTCTGAAATATATTCTTGGTATATGTGTATTAGGGTTCATTTAGGGTCTGTTTCGAGGGGAGGAAGTTTTGGCTGGTAAGGATTGTATACGTTCATCCTTGTGAGCTGGTTTTGTAATGGCGTCCTTTCTCTGTCTCATTTCTGTTGTTGATAAAGCCATGGTATCAATTTATACCCCAATAGTGTTGAATTTTTGCAATTCACTGGTTATAAAATGGAATTTCACAATTTTTTTTTAAACTGTTACCTCCCAAAGGAACCCTTTTTTAGAATTTTCTTCCTAATATGTCCCCTGTCCTTCAATGAAATTTTGTTACCACAGAAACCTGAGTATTACCTTAATGTGCTGTAGTATTCCAGGCCACAAACCACTGTGATAGCTAAGATTTTTTTTTCACCCTTTAAAACAGCAGTTTTCACCTCTGAGTGCAGGATTTAGCCACCCCATTTGTTTTTTTCTTTTTTCTAACTGTCCATCACTAGTGTGACCAAAGGTCACTAAAGGGGTGTGGTGGCATTCAGGTTCCTGAGTGAAGACTGGGAAGGGACAGAACTTGGTGTGGGGAAGCCACGGAATGGCGTCTCTTCTCACCAAAGGACATCATAAAGGATGTGTTGTAGCTGGAGTAAACTCTCTTTAAACAGTAGTCTTGGGGCACCTGGGTGGCTCAGTGGGTTAAAGCCTCTGCCTTCTGCTCAGGTCATGATCCCAGGGTTCTGGGATCAAGTCCCACATCAGGCTCTCTGCTCATCAGGGAACCTGCTTCCTCCTCTTTCTCTGCCTGCCTCTCTGCCTACTTGTGATCTCTGTCAAATAAATAAATAAAATATTAAAAAAAAAACACAAAAAACAGTAGTCTTTTTTTTTTTTTTTAAGATTATTTATTTATTTGACAAAGATCACAAGCAGGCAGAGAGAGAGGAGGATGCAGGCTCCCCGCTGAGCAGAGAGCCAGATGTGGAGCTCGATCCCAAGATCCTGAGATCATGACCTGAGCCGAAGGCAAAGGGTTAACCCACTGAGTCACCCAGGCGCCCCTAAGCCAGTAGTCTTAAAAGTCATTAAGATTGGGGCGCCTGGGTGGCTCAGTGGGTTAAGCCGCTGCCTTTGGCTCAGGTCATGATCTCAGGGTCCTGGGATCGAGTCCCGCATCGGGCTCTCTGCTCAGCGGGGAGCCTGCTTCCTCCTCTCTCTCTCTGCCTACTTGTAATCTCTCTCTGTCAAATAAATAAATAAATAAAATCTTTAAAAAAAAAAAAAGTCATTAAGATTAATTCTTTTCAAATTCCTTTAACCACCCTGTGCTCTCAGTGTTGAATATTTGTATTAACTAAAAGTGCCTTTATCAACAGCTTGACTAACAGAAGAGGCTTGGAAAGGGAATTTTTCTATATTATGAGTTTACGTTCTTCAGTAACCTGCAGGTGCTTATGCAAGGAGGCCATTACTTTCGGATGTCAAGTTTCAGAAACTGGTAGATACACAGGTGTATTTTTTGAAATCTCAGATTTAATAATGTTTCCTGGATCAGAGGTCTTAGCATTTCTACTAAATCAGAATGTCAGTGCATTTTTTTTTTTTTAAGATTTTATTTATTTATTTGCCAGAGAGAATGAGAGAGAGAGCGTGAGCACAGGCAGGCAGAGTGGCAGCAGAGGCAGAGGTTAGAAGCAGGCTTCCTGCCGAGCAAGGAGCCGGATGTGGGACTCGATCCCAGGACACTGGGATCATGACCTGAGCTGAAGGCAGCCGCTTAACCCAACTGAGCCACCCAGGCGTCCCATGTCAGTGCATTTTTTAAATGCCCTGATAAATTTAAAGTTAGACACAGATGAGTAGAAGAAATGGAGTCAGTGACTGAAACACACATTTAGTGTATTTTGAAGGAGGTGTGTTTAGCCAGTGTGCAGAAGGGTAGAAAGTGTTCTTTTGTTTGTTTTTTTGTTTTGTTTTGTTTTTAAAGATTTTATTTATTTATTCGTCAGAGAGAGGTCACAAGTAGGCAGAGAAGCAGGCAGAGAAAGAGAGAGGAGGAAGCAGGCTCCCCGCCGAGCAGAGAGCCCGATTCGAGACTCGATCCCAGGACCCTGAGATCATGACCTGAGTCGAAGGCAGCGGCTTAACCCGCTGAGCCACCCAGGCGCCCCTGTTTGTTTGTTTTTTTAATGGATATTGTTGAAAACTATCCATTAGCCAGTAGGAAAATACCCAGTTGGATCCCTAGGAAATGAATTTTGTTTGTCATCTTAATGCTATAAAGTCTAGAAGCTATAAGAGGAAGGAGGGTACATTTGTGTAAAAACTTGAAATTTAGTCTAACAAAAATACCTGTACATGAGATGCCTGGCTTGCTCGGTCTGAAGAGCATGTGATTCTTGATCCTGGGGTCACAAGTTTGAGCCTTGTGCTTGGTGTGAAGATTATTGGAAAAAAGTTCCCTTTTGTGCAATGAGAATAAATTGGGACAGGACATTGACAGTGTGTATGATGATGGGCTAGTTATCTTAAATGTAAAATTCATCATAATTGACAAGAATGGTATCAGTGGCTCAATTTAAAAATGAGCAAAGGATAGAAAAGGACATTTCCCGTGGGCATCTAATCCTGTGACAGATGCTCCCCTGGCTCAGAACCGAAGAAATGGAGGGTCAGATAGTCCTGATACACCTCCTGGTAACTTAGCGTCTCAAGATGTGAAAGCACATGCCAGCCCGGCCAGTTCTAGGATCACACCTCACTGGTACAAAGACATACCTGTCCTAGAATATTCCTACAGCATTCATAGCTTCAGGCAACAGGAACCAGGTTGGCTTCCTCAGTAAGGGACTGCCTAAATCAGTCACTCTTTAGGGTAGAATCATGGATAACTGTGAAAAGAAAATTGGCCTGTTCGTTGTATTGTTGATGTGAAAGTATCTGCAAGACAGATTAAGTGGATAAGCAAAGTCTAATATCCTACTTCTCTAGTGTTTATTTTTTTGATTTAATTTTTTGGGAAGAATTTATTTATTTATTTAAACAAATAAATAAATAGGAAGCTCCACTCTTGCGGGAGTGGAGGTGGGGGCTGAAGGAGAGAGATAAGCAGACTTTGCGCTGAGCATGGAGTGGGTGACAGGGCTTGGTCTCACAACCCCTGAGATCATGACCTGATCTGAAATCAGGAGTGTAACACTCATCTGACAGAGCCACCCAGGTGTACCCCCATAGTGTTTGGTTTTTTAGGATTTTTTTTTTTTTTTTTTTTTAAAGATTTTATTTATTTATTTGACAGAGAGAAATCACAAGTAGATGGAGAGGCAGGCAGAGAGAGGGAGGGAAGCAGGCCCTCCGCTGAGCAGAGAGCCCGATGCGGGACTCGATCCCAGGACTCTGAGATCACGACCTGAGCCAAAGGCAGCGGCTCAACCCACTGAGCCACCCAGGCGCCCATTAGGATTTTTTTTTTAAAGGATTTATTTTAGAGACCGAGTGGGCACGCGTGTCCGCGGTATGCGTGCAAGTGGGAGGGACAGGGGGAGCAGCAGAAGCAGATTCCCCTCTGAGCTCGGAGCCCTACATCAGGCTCAGTCCCACAACCCTGAGATCAGGACCTGAGCTGAAACCAAGAGTCCAGTGCTCCAGGTGCCCCTTGTCTTGTTTTTTAAACAATGTGTTAAGTTGCATACATCCTTTTTTTTTTTTACTGATTTACTTATAAATGAGCTGTATGCCCAGCATGGGGCTTAAATTCACGACCCCGAGATCAAAAGTTGCATGCTCCACCAGCTGAGCCAGCCGGGTACTCCTCCACAGTGTATCTTGTGTTTGTTTTATTAAGGAGGGTGCTGTACACTTGTTAACATATTTAGATGTGCAGAGAGGTGTTTTAGAGGAACCCAAGAGGTTATAACCACTCTTAACTTGGTTGGAGGGTTAGAGCGGGGCAAGAGACCTTTGTGTACTATGTGAAAATTTATCATATATAGGGATCACTTTTTCTGTTAAAAAGGTAACCACCTCTCCCCCCAACTCCTTAAAGATCACTTTTGATCTTATAGATGGTTCATATTAAAATGTGAAGTGGAAGAAGTCCTCTTGCCCTGAAAATGAAGGGCATTTTGGAGTAGCCATATTTGAAGGAGGACAGTCTGTCAGGGTATATAGGAACTCATTCCAGAACTCTGCTGTTGGGAACATATCTTAGGGATATGTGCAAATGAGTGCACAGAAGAGATGCTGGTTGCAGAATTTTTTTAAAGGGAGAAGAGTTTAATTACACAGTGGAGTGTTGCATTATAAAGCTGAGAGGAAGATACCTCTGGGTGTTGAGGGTGGAGATTTTACCTTAAAAAGTTTCTTCAGTGGGTTTAAGATAAAATTCACATGCCATACAAATTACCCCACCTTTTGGTTTTTTTCTTTTCTTTTTTTAAGGTAGGCTCCATACTTAGCATGAAGACCTTGTTTTGAACTTATACTTCTCAGTAGTGATTGGATGTACATGGGTTACTTTGATAAGTAATTAAATATGGCCTGACTTTAAATACCAAGCTAAAATAACTTCTTATCTCCTTAGTTTTACAGAATAAATTTTAATGGAAAAACAAAGGCTTTTCTTAAAAGACAGATTTGTAAAGTTAATTTAATGAAAATCAGTATTTTTAAATCTTTTTGGTAGGTAATGCATGTTCGCTGGGGGAGATTGCAGAGGTCTAAAAGGTTCAGATAAAAAAGTCTCCCCTTTCCATGTAACCAGCCATCCAGTAGTTCTCTGTAGGTTGGTTTCATCTTTTAAAGGTAGCTGATTCAGGATGAACAGATAGGATTATCAGAAGGCTAGTTGTGATGTTTTGTGTCAAAATTGAGAAGCAAGAATCCTTCAGAAACATTTTGGTCAGATGTGGTTAGTGGACGGATTCTTGCTAAACCTGACCTGCTGCTGGTGCTGCTGGGCTCCTGGGCTGCCCTGAGGCCCCTGCACTGTGCAAGGCCCCGGCCCTGGACCAGCATGTGGCTCCCAGGGGTCCCTCTTGAGGTTGGTTCCAAGGGCTGTAGTGTGGTCATCACTGTTGGGAAATGGGCCCGGGTTTCATTGTCATAGGGTAAACCATCACTAATGGAAGATTGGCTCCGGGTTTTTTTAGTAGTGTCTTTTTCCGTAGCTCACCAGATGTTTTGGGGAGTATCTCCATGATTGGCAATAACTCTGTTACACGGGCCCACCATTTACCAAGTACCCTAAGCCTGATGTTATTTGCCAGCATTAATGGAGGCAGCACCATGAGGTGCTGGCAGAGGAGTTGGATTTGGAGTGGGCCACTCAGGGCAACACCTGACCACAAGCTCAGAAAATTTGTTTTAATATTGAGAAGTTTATCAAATATATTAAAGATAGCAGACATTAAGTTATATTTTAAAACCGTTTTTGTTATACATAGGATGTGTTTTTTTTCTTTAGAACAATTATTGTAGTCGGGTCAGTGAGAAAGCTTTGCGTGTTCCACAGGCCTGCTAAGACATGCATGCGTTTTGTTTATTTTGTTTATTTTTTTTTAAAATTGTTTTAAATTTTATTTATTTATTTGACAGACAGAGATCACAAGTAGGCAGAGAGGCAGGCAGAAAGAGAGGAGGAAGCAGGCTCCCCGCTGAGCAGAGAGCCCAATGCGGGGCTCGATCCCAGGACCCTGGGATCATGACCCGAGCCAAAGGCAGGGGCTTTAACCCACTGAGCCACCCAGGCACCCCATTGTTTATTTTTTTTATAAAAGAAAAACTTGGCTAAAACTTGGGGCTTTAGTTGATTTATTCATGATTCATTAGTTTAAAATAAAACCTGTCTTTACAGAGTGCGTCATTAAGATTTTTTTCTTAAGGTTTTATTTATTTATTTGAGATAGAGAATGAGAACAAGGAGGAGCAGCAGAGGAAGAGGGAGAAGCAGACTCTCGTGAGCAGGGAGCCTGATGTGGGACTGTCGCAGGACCCTGAGATCACGACCTGAGCGGAAGGCAGAGGCTTGACTGACTGAGCCACTCTGGTGTCCCTGTTGTTAAGATCTATTTTCATAATTAGTTGCTGAATTTATAGATTGACATTGGACTTTGGGTGATCTTTTATAAGAACTCATCAGCCCATTTTACAAATTTAAAATATTAAAAAAAAAATTTTTTTTAAAGATTTTATTTATTTATTTGACAAAGAGAGATCACAAGTAGGCAGAGAGGCAGGCAGAGAGAGAGAGAGAGGAGGAAGCAGGCTCCCTGCTGAGCAGAGGGCCCGATTTGGGACTCAATCCCAGGACCCTGAGATCATGACCTGAGCCGAAGGCAGCAGCTTAACCCACTGAGCCACCCAGGCACCCATATTTAAACAGTTTTTAAGAAGATGTCTTATAAGAACATTTGCGTATGTATGAGAAGACCTAAGATGTTCATTGCATCATTTTGCATTAGTGAAAAAGTGAAAATACCCAAATAACTTTCTTCTCAGAGGACCTAAAGTAGTCATGTTACAGTTAAATAAAATATTGCATGGCTGTAGATTGTAGAAGACAGATGTATGCATTGGTATGAAGAAGAAAAAATGGAAACTTACTAAACTGCCTTGTTTGGTTGGAATAAAAATTGAGTGCTTAGGTATGCATCTTAATGCAGTTTTTAAAAATATATACCAAATTCTTAAGTTTTTGTTTTTTTTCTAAGCCTTGTGGGAGCTGTTGGGGGGCAGTATGGAGGGAGAGAGTGAATCTCAAGCAGGCTCCATGCCCAGCTGGGAGCTAGATCTCCTGACCCTGAGATTATTACCTGGGCTGAAATCAAGAGTCATGCCTGACCCGACTGAGCTACCCGGGCACCCCATTAAGTGATTATTTCTTGTGAGAGGAGAGAAGAAACTACATTTTCTGTGTCCTGTGCAGTTATCAGGTCCTGCTAGCTAATGTAATAATAGGCAGAAATGAATATGTAAAAATATTTCTGTCTTGTGATTTATTTTTACAAATTTCTTGCTTTAGGAAGTAATTAGAAATATAGTCAGAGGTTGGTACATAAATGTGTTCATGGTAGGATTGTTACAACGTTGGAAAATTGGACACAACAGAATTCTTTGTTCAAAAAGTGAGAAATGAGTTAGCAAATTAAGATTACTCCTGCCCTTGAAACTTTACAGAACCTACTTAATGACAGAACTGTGGTGATATCACGAGCAAGACAAAGGTGCAGAATTGTACCAGAGAGTTCACCTCTAGATTTTGGGAGGGGGTGCTCACTGAAGATACAGTACTTAGAGAATGGGTAGATCTGGCCTTTAAAACACGGAATGTGCCCTCCCCTCCGTTGAGCGGTCCTTTAGTATTTGAAATGCAAGGAAGCAAACACTTTATTTATTTATTTAAAGATTTTATTTATTCATTTGACAGAGACAGAGATCACAAGTACACAGAGAGGCAGGCAGAGAGAGAGAAGAGGAAGCAGTCTCCCCGCCAAGGAGAGAGCTCGATGCCGGGCTTGATCCCAGGACCCTGAGATCACGACCCGAGCTGAAGGCAGAGGCTCAACCCACTGAGCCACCCATGCACCCCAAAGCAGACACTTTAAAAGCAACAACTCACTGTTTTTTTTTCTTTTTTTAAGCCTTTTTAATTTAAATAATCTCTACACCCAGTGTCCGCTGGATTTGTGACCTAACTCTTCCTACTGAGCCTCTCCAGGAGGCCCAGCAGCAGCAACTTGCTTCTTACCCCCCACAAGTGAACCTTGGCTAGTGAGGCTTTTTGTGGTGTTCTGTTGGAAGCCTGGGTCACACTGCCAGTTTAGGAATAGGTTTTGGGTTAGAATTCTGAGGTTCTGTTGGCAAAAAGGAGGGTAGGAAGTTACATTCAGAGAGCATTTTAAAGCTATGATTACATGGATTATTTTTCAGTTAAGAAAAAAAAGACCAAGAGGGTGCCTGGGTTAAGGGTCTGGGTCCTGGGATTGAGTTCTGAATCAGGCTCCTTGCTCAGTGGGGAGTCGGCTTCTCCCTCTTCCCCTCCCCCTGCTCCTGAGCATGAGCAGTCTGTCTCTCTCAGATAAAATCTTTTCTCTTTTTTTTTTTCTTTTATATATTTATTTATTTGACAGAGAGAGAGATGACAAGCAGGCAGAGAGAGAGGAGAAAGCAGTCTCCCTGCTGAGCAGAGAGCCCGATGCGGGGCTTGATCCCAGGACCCTGGGATCATGACCTGAGCCGAAGGCAGCGGCTTAACCCAGTGAGCCCCCCTGGCGCCCCTCTTTTTTCTTTTTTGAAGTTCAAACATTCTTTTTCTTTTTTTTTTAAGATTTTATTTATTTATTTGACAGAAATCACAAGTAGGCAGAGAGGCAGGCGGGGGTGGGGGGGCGAAGCAGGCTCCCGGATGAGCAGAGAGCCCGATGCGGGGCTCGATCCCAGGACCCTGAGATCATGACCTGAGCCAAAGGCAGAGGCTTACTTAACACACTGAGCCACCCAGGCATCCCAAATAAAATCTTAAAAAAATTTTTTCTTTTTTAAATGTCTAAGAAGGGTTGATTTACAAGGGATTGATTGATTTGAGAAAGAGAGATTGCATCCCTGCAAGGGAGGGAAGAGGCAGGGAGAGAATCTCCAGCCAGCTTCCTGCTGAGTGCAGAGCCCAGTACAGGCTCAGTCTCAGGACCCTGAGATGATGACCTGAGCCAAGACCAAGAGTTGGACGCTTAACCATCTGAGCCACCCAGAGTTTTTATTAAATTTTATTCTGGAGAATCTCAAAAATCAAAAGTGGAATGCAGTCATACAGTGACATTCCTAGTACCCATCACTTAGCGTTGGGAATGATCAGCCCACAGCCAGCAGGGTTTCATCTCCCGCAGCTTCTCACAGATCTGCAGACAAACCGTGTGCGTCTCAGTCAGTCTGTAAATATTTCAGCATTGTCTTTGCCATGTGTGTTGAGATCTGGTATCACGCTTGGAATGAAGAATGCACTTGGCATGTTTTTAAAAATGTGTTCAGGAAAATTTTTAAAGATACAGAAGTGGACAGGATATTGTAATGAAATTTCTGGGTTCTGTCTCCCAGTTTTCGGTGATTATTGACATGAAAACTCTTCTTTTGTCTTTATCTTTGCGTTTCCCCCCTGGATATTTGGTAGTATTTTTTAGGGGCATCTGGGTGGCTCAGTCGCTTAAGCGTCTGCTTTCAGGTCCAGTCAGGTCCTGGGATGAAGCCCCACGTCCGGCTGCCTGCTCAGCAAAGAGTGTGCTGCTTCCTCTCCCTCTGTTCCTCCCCTAGCTTGTGCTCAATTTCTCTCTCTCTCTCTCAAGTAAATAAAAATCTTTAAAAAAAATTATAGTTTTTAAGTACTATCTGGACCCATAGTGGAGCTTGAACCCACAACCCTGAGATCAAGAGTCACGTGCTCCCCTGAGCCAGGCAGGCGTGTGCCCCCCCACCCCCGCCCCATACCTGGATTTCTTTATACTAGCTACTAGACAGAATTTCCTCTGTAAATACTCTATCTAGAATTTGAGGATTTTATTAGAAATGGTCATCTTTAAAAATAATTTCTTAGCATCTGACTGACAGTGTTCGAATTTTCCAGATTGCTTCAGAAAGGATTCTTTTATAATTTAATTTCTTTGACTCAGGATTCAAAATAAGGGCTACATGTTAGAATGCTTTCGTAAACCTTTTAAAATCTATTTGTTTGAAAAAAACTAATTTTTTAGAAGTCTCATACCCTGGATTTTGGTGATTATAGCTTCATGATGTCTTGTTTAACATGTTTCCCTGGTCCTTGAAATTCTTGCTCTGTAGGCATTGAGTCTGGAGGCTTGATCATCGGATTAAGGTTCTACGTTGTGGCTGGAACATTCCGAGGCGGAGCTTTGCACCTGCCCTTGGACCACCTCCGAGGCAGCAGTGGTTGCAACAGCTTTGACCTGCCGATGGTCAGGGCCCCCGTCTGCCTTCGGCCTGGTGCTTTAAGCGGCAGATGAGCGTTATTGCCTAGATGTGTTATTTCACAAAGGGTGCTGCATTTCTTACTAATGTGAGCACATATAGGGCTGTCGCTTGGTTCAGACTTGAACAGGACAGAAGGTGAAACCTCTCTCCTGCTCTGCTCTTCAGTCATCTGGTTTCCTCTAGAAGTAACCAGTGTCTTCCGTTGGCTTTAGAGTTCACGCGGATGCCTGAGGCAGACAGTATGTCTGTATTCCTGTTGTTACACGAGTGGTAGTTTCTACGCCTATTCGAGCCTAACCCTTCCTTTTTTTGTTTAACTTCTTAGTATACCTTTGTGTAGAGTTCCTCATTGCTTTTTGTGGCTGCACAGCCTGCCAAGGGATGGTACCTGCGTTACATGTCCAGTCCCCTGTTGGCGATCGTGGTCTGCATTACACAGCGCCGTTGTGCGCAGGTCTGCGCTGTCTGCACGCATCTGGGGGACGTTCCGAGACGCAGAACCGTTGCGTCAGAGGGTATCTGGGGTTTTGATGATACCGTGCTCCCACTGGCAGGCAGTAGAGTTCCTATCTTCACATCTTTGCTGATAGTGAGTAACCATGTTTTGGGGTCTTGGTTAGTCAGAGTTACTGGAAGATGATTCTTTGTGTAGGTGTTGCCTGCCTAGACCCTCAGCTTGAGCTTGGTGGGTGGAACCACTGGTACACCTGTCCTCACTGTTGTCTCCTTCTAGCCTAATATAGCCTCAGTCTGACCATGAAAGTGTTTTATCCAGAAATTTCTTAGGGATGGGTGTATGACGTCTTTCAGATTTCTGAACTTGAACACTGGCAAACAAACCACAGTATTAATACTTTAATTCAACCTGTGAAGCCGTTACAGAGCAGTACAATTGAGTTAAGAGTCCACATTATTGAAAGTATGGGGGCGCCTGGGTGGCTCAGTGGATTAAGCCACTGCCTTCGGCTCAGGTCATGATCTCAGGGTCCTGGGATCGAGTCCCGCATCGGGCTCTCTGCTCAGCGGGGAGCCTGCTTCCTTCTCTCTCTGTCTGCCTGCCTCTCAGTGTACTTGTAATTTCTCTCTGTCAAATAAATAAATAAAATCTTTAAAAAAAAAAAAAAGTATGAAGAATTTGATTCTTTTTAACTTGGTAAAAACACAGTTAACTTAGTTCCCAAATTGTCTTGGTTTGTGATGTTTTATTTGACAGGTTTCTGAAACTACACACGGTATCAACAAATTACCAGACTTTTTAATATGCCAGTTGAGACCGGTTCTGATTATACCTACTTTTTCTGTGTACGATGAACCGTATAATAGTTAAAGTTACTAGGTCAGATATCCCGGGCGGGGATCCCTTTGTGACCTTGGGCAAGTTACTGTAACTTGTCCTGTTCTTCTATGAACTGGGCTGGTGGTGACCGCCTCGGAGTTGTGCACATTTTGAGTGTAGGGAGTTTGGAGCCAAACCATAAGGGTCTTTGGACCCTGATGCCATCACTTAGTATTTTGGAAACTGTACCTCACTTTCTTCATCTGGGAAGTGGAGACTTTCGCAATTTCACATGTGGCTGTTTTAAGGCACATGTGGACACGCAGCATAGGGGCTCATGTTCGCTGTGACCAGTCTCCCTGAGAGTGCGTCTCAGGCTCCTGGATTTCTGGCTGGTGTCATCTCTGCTGGGCTGGCGACACTGGGAACAGTGCTGCTCAGTCCTGAGTGTGGAGAAACGGCCTCCAGCAGCAGTGACACTCAGTTGCCTCCTGGTGTCAGCGCTGTGCCCAGGCCTCCTCAGCAGGCCGAGTTTCATCACAGCACTCTGAAGCTGGAGAGGTTCGGGGACTTTCTAGAGAATGGTAGATTGTGATTAGGGTTTAATTTTTAGACTTGAATATCCTTTCGTCTTTAAGACTTTATTTATTTATTTGACATAGAGTGAGAGAGCACAAGCAGGGGGAGCAGCAGAGGCAGAGGGAGAAGCAGGCTCCCTGCTGAGCAGGGAGCCCAATGCAGGGCTCAATCCCAGGACCTTGGGGTCATGACCTGAGCCGAAGGCAGATGCCCAACTGACTGAGCCCCCCCAGAGTGTCACCTCTTAAAAGAATGTGGCAGTTAAATGATGTCTGGTCTGCTGCGTCTGTAGCTAATTGGATTCTGCTGAAACTGCAGCTTGTTTCTTTAATGGATTGTGACCTGTCACCCTGACGAGTGGGTTCCTGGGTCTGTCGCAGGTGTGGGATCACTCTGGGCAGTTAACGGAAGGATCTGCACTATAGATTGAGGACCTCTGTGTGGGTGAAGCCGGAGCATTTGAGGATGGTCTGCCACGATCCATCGTCCCTTACGAGCACAGGAGTCGTGCCACCTGTGTCAGCTTGCTGGCACTGGATCCTGGCAAGTTAGCACCCTATCAGCGGAATGATCAACTCTGTATCTTTCCAGAAAGTGTGGGGCACGCAGACAGATGATCATGGGCTTTCCTGATGGCTTCATTTGAACTTAGTGAAATGTTTATCAGGGAAACTATCTGAACGGGCCCACAACAGGAGAGAGGTCCTGAATTCTAGGAGTGAGTGAATGTGGAGTGAAACCGGGAGTTGGCGTCAGTGGGCCATTATACTTCAGGCTTTCTCCAGTGCCCTCGGGCTTGGCGCCACCACAGAACTTCTCTGTCTGAACATGTCCAACTGTGCATTTCTGTGAAGAGAAATATTTAGATTTCTGGAGGAGACCATATCCCTCTTGTCCGTTCCAGTGTCACACTGGTCCTTGTAGAGAGCTTTCTTAACAGCCGACCTGCTGACTTGCTCCCTCTGGCTATCTTTAGATGGAGGGACATAGATTATTACCACTTGGTCTTTGGTTTTGTTTTGTTTTTAAGATTTAATATATTTATTTGGGAGAGAGTTTGAGAGAGAGAGATCATGAGCAGGGAAAAGGGGTAGAGAGAGAAGCAGACCCCCAGTTGAGCAGGGAGCCCGATGCAGGACTCGATTCCAGGATCCCGGGACCACGACCTGAGCCAAAGGCAGACGCTTAACCAGTTGAGCCTCCCCTGGCGCCCCGGAAGGCAGTGGTGCTTCATCACCACTGGATCTGCTGGCCTGTCACCTGCTTTCTGTCATCTCCACCCAGAGCTGTTTCTTCCGTATGTTTTGGTGCTAGATCATGTGACCCAGGCCTCTCATCGTATGCTAGCCTTGCTTGCTGGTCACTGGTTGTGGCCAGACAGATACCCTGTTTACAGGTTTACCTGAAGTTATGCTGGGGCCTGGGGCTGGTCATGGCAGATCTGCTGCCTAACACATGTGAAGCAGCTTATTAGTGTGTCTGTGTTTCCCCCACAAGTCTTTTCAGAGTGAGCATTTAGATTTCTAGAGTTTCTTTTCCTTTATTTCTTTGGGTAAGTAGTAACCAGTTTTTCTGCTGCTTTAGACAGGCAATAACTGACTGTGCTCACAGCTCTCAGTAATATTTGTTCTATTGTTTTGTTTTGAGGTGGAAGGGGGAACTCTACCCTCAGAACATGAGGGGATAATATTTACGTGGCTCACACAGACCAGTGAGTACATCATCCGCACCCCCCACAGCTCACCAGAAGAGGGCCTCCGATACTAGTCTCAGTCCAGCCTTTCCTGCCCCTCAGAGAACGCTATAATTATGGCCTAAAATAGTCTGGGAAATGTTATTGAGGGATGGGGGTCCTTTGACAAAATTTGAGAGAGACATCAGATGAGAACACCGTGCTTCTGAATGATCGGTTTAACAAAGCCCCTTGGTTTAATGTGGTTACGGATGTGCTAGCTATAGCATAGTTTAAGATCTTCCCACCGAACTTAACAGGCTTTAAGAAACCAACCCAGGAGTGTATGTCCTGTTGAACTGATGGGTTCCAAGACCTTCCTCGTGACTGATCACAGCTCTCTGATTCTCCTGAGCTAGGCGATGGATCACTTGGAGTCCTTCATTGCTGAGTGTGATCGGAGAACTGAGCTTGCCAAGAAGCGGCTGGCAGAGACGCAGGAGGAGATCAGCGCTGAAGTTTCTGCGAAGGTATGCCTGGGGCTTTCTCTTCGAGCTGTGTGTGTGGCTCACTGTGTGGTGAAAACCAGCCTGCCGGCAGGCTCACAACACCATTATGGTTACTGTCAGCACTGACTGCGTCCTTGGGGTGGACAGTCCGTGCTTCCTCAATGCATCCCAGTAAGGAGAGAAGGCGGTCAGCAGGTTCTCCGCTCCCTGGAGCTGCTTGCTGCCTCTGACCCTCCTCCACTGTCCATGTTGATCAAAGTTTGCCTTCTTAACACCCCCACATCGAACAGTAAATGGGGGACGTTGAGTTGAGCAATGGTTAGACTGTGGTGCGGCTGTCCTGAAGAATGGAGACGGTAGATCCGTGTGTCATTGGCCTGTGACCACATTCTGTTTCCTGTCTTTGCGTGCAGCTAATGAATCTCTTCAGTGTCCTCTCCTCTCAGTTTTGTAAAAGCATTGTTTGGGGTATGTGTAGTTGCTATTTTATTCATTTATTTTTAAGATTTTATTCATTTATTTGACAGAGACACAGTGAGAGAGGGAACACAAGCAGCGGGAGTGGGAGAGGGGCAAGCAGGCTTCTGGCCGAGCAGGGAGCCTGATGCGGAGCTCAATCCCAGGACCCTAGGATCATGACATGAGCCAAAGGCAGATGCTTAACAAGTGAGCCAGCCAGGTGCCCCAACTATCTTATTTCTAAAATTAAATCCCAAATGATTAGGCATTTTGCTTACAGTAGAGATGTATGTGTTTAAACCGGACATTTTATGGCCCTTATGCAGAAGGTTGAGTGGTGATAGAAGGTGTGAGAAGAGACAGCCTAGAAAGTGACCACCATGATGACCCTGGCCACCATGTTGGATGTGACAGGCATGGTGCTGCTCTTAGGGACTGCAGCCGGCTGGGTTAGTTTAAGGTCAGAGTCCCAGCGGAGGCAGTAGAGATGCCAGAGTTGTTAGAGTTTGCTTGTGACCCCGTGAGGATCATGGCTGTTCAGTGTAGTTTTGGTAGAATGGAGCAGAAGTACAGCAGGAGAAACACGCATTGTCTCTGTGTTACGATCTTTTGGTTTTAGATGTCTGCTCACCTGACTCTCTGCCTCACCTGGCTGTCTTCTTTCAGGCAGAAAAAGTACATGAGTTGAATGAAGAAATAGGAAAACTTCTTGCTAAAGCTGAGCAACTGGGAGCTGAGGGAAATGTGGATGAATCCCAGAAGATTCTTATGGAAGTGGAGAAAGTCCGTGCGAAGAAAAAAGAAGCTGAGGTTGGTGGGAAAAGGTCTTCAAGAAAGATGTTGTAACCCCTGAATGTTGACCATTTGGGCTAAAATTAAACTTGCATTTTTTGAATGTTGGGAAAAAGTTGGAAGAAGGGTGCTATGTGGACAGGGTTGGAGGATTTAGAGTCTGTGCATACTTGCGTTTCTGCCTCTGCTCTGTCCCCTGTGTCCCTTGTGTGAAACACACCCATCACTGGCCGGCCCTCCGCACGACACCTGTACAGAGCGCAGTTCCTCAAGCTGAAGAGTCACTGCAGTGGTGCCAGTTTACTCTCTAGGGGTTTGCCGGGCTGTGGTGGCCGCTCCGCCGGTGTGGTGGCGCCAGATCTGGAGCACAGGCTGCCCTGCAGACCAGAGCTCGGTGACACGGCGTGTCTGGCAGAGAGAACCCGTGCAGACTGAGGGTCGCATCCGCATGGTATCTGCTGGGGTACCAGGCCAGGACGCACTGTCAGGGTGGTGGTGAAGCTGAGTCAGAGACTCATTATCGTGTTGGCGGCTGTTTTCTCTCTAGGCTGTTTGATCCATTGGATATGCTCTGACTCCCAGATCTTTACCATTGGAACTGGAAATGGCTCCCGTAGCCTTTGGGAATGGTGGCGACGGTAGAGTCAGAGGGAGGTGGGGACATCTGTATTCCTGGACGAAATGCTTGTTGGGCTCCAACTGTGTGCCGGATGGCTTTTTAGTTGTTGGTTTTTGTGTTTTTTTCCCCCATTATTTATTTATTTATTTTTAATTTTTAGGTTTTATTTATTTATTTGAGAGAGTAGAGCAGGAAAGAGCATGAGTAGGGGGAAGAGAGGCAGAAGAGAGGGAGGAGCAGATACCCTGCTGATGAGCAGGAATCCAATGCGGGGCTCAGTCCCAGGATCCCTGGGATCACGACCTGAGCAGAAGGGAGAGGCTCAACAATAGAGCCACCTTGGCGCCCCGGCTAGTTTTCAGTTGGGAACAAGGGAGAGGAGGTCCTCCTCGTGGAGACGGCGCTGGGGTTGGGAGGGGTACAGAAAGAGGGTACGTGAACAGATGGATAAGAGTCATTCAGATGAAAATTGGTGGTCAGAAGAATGGGGTCTGAGTTTGAGAGTGACTCTGTGTTTCCAGGGGTCTCCAGGTGAGTTCGGGTAATCCTGGAAGTGCCCTTAGCCAAGACCCATCGGTTGAGAAGGTCATTAGAGCCGTGGGCTTGGTGAGGCTGGGTAGAGATGAGGAGATGACGTGTAGGTGCCCCTGGTGCAGGCCTCTCTTTGGCTACTTCTGTAGCCCTGGTTCAGCTTGGTGCTTAACCAGAGGTCCAGAATGATGGACTGAAGTCATGGGTGGCGCCCAGGGCCCATGGGGGCTGTCACAATGCCCACTGGGGCAGTGGTAAGTCTGCAGAGCAGAAGAGTCACTCCAAGAGGGCCCAGCCTGCGTTGGGGTGAGTAGCACGGTCTGCTGGAGGGTGGTGCTGGCATCCTGCCGCATGCCCTGGGCAGCACAGTATCCCCTTCAGGGACGTTCGTAGCTAATATGTCTGTCCTTGAACTCGAGAGGGAAAGGAACTCGTATAGGTGGATGTTGGTACGTAAAATGTAGTCACGCCCAAAGACAGATGGGCTCACGAAGGTGACCGCTGCAGGTCACACTTGAATCAAATACCTTGAGTGGCATTTGTCACACCATGGAGGTGTGACTTGTTAAAGTTCCCAACAGTGTTCCCTGGTTTACGGAGTGGTTCCATTTCCTGGAGATGGGGTTTATATTTAAATTCTGCGTTTTGTACAGGATTTAAATCCTTGCACACTTATTATAAATATAAATCATGTATGTAAATCTGTATCATGGGATCTAAAGCCCTGTCTCCTGAAACAGGAAATACGCATTTATGTGTGGAACAGAGTCGGCTCCTTGGGTTGCTGACTGCTCTACCAGGAAGACCAGAGAGTCAGGAGGGAATCTCTGGCTTCTTGGTGCAGCCTGAGGCCCCGCCCTTCATGCTTCCAGGAGCAGAGCAGACACCCACCGTCCCTGGGCTGGCTGCGAGATCTGTATGTGGGTGTAAATGATTGTAGATGACGGGGTCATCATGTGGCTGCTGCAGATGGCCCAGACAGGAGCAGGATATGGGGTGCCTGCTGTTCATGCCCAGGATTCGTAGCATCCTTACCCTGGCCAGCGTCCTCCATCCCGTCACTGGTCGTGCCCCCAAGGAGACCGCACCACTTCCTTAAAACCACTGCGCAAGACAGGCTGGTGTCAGGGGGGCCTCCGCCACGCTGCTCTGTGGTGGTGTGGAACCTATGGGTCCCTGTGTGCTCTCAGCAGCAGGGGTGTTCAGTAGTCTCAAGAAATGATACCGAGAGATCCCATGTACCTTTATCCAGATTCCCCCTGAGATACCATCTTGAAAAACCATTGCACAGCGTAATAGAAAGGATGTTGACAGTCACGAAGTATCCTTCACCACTAAAATCCCTTCCTGACCCTTTGGTAGCCACATACACTTCTCTGACCCTTGGCAGATACGAATCTCTCCTCCATCTCTCTATGCTGGTCATGTTAAGAATGTTACGTAAATGGAGCCATACAGTACTTAACTTGTTGAAACTTTTTTTTTTTTTAATTCAGTATAATGAGAGTTTATTTTGAAAGAAATTAGAGGGTAGTAAAAGTTTCAGAATTACAGAAAGGGATAGAGTATCACAGATATTCATGGGCACACTGAATTTACCATTTTCCCTAAAGTTTTCGGTTTTTTGGTTTTTTTTTTTCTTTTTAATAAAAGCTTTGGCACATCATAATAGAAATTCAGGTTCCCAGTGCTTCCCTCTCCAGTCCCCTCCCGTCCCTCCCCAGAGGCAGGCATTAGTGTGCATTCACTTGTCTTCATTCTTTATTACATGTGTGTGCTGCCCATAAACTCTGTGTGTGTGAGTGTTGTGGGTGTATGTTATGGGTATGTTTTTGTGCTTTGTGCTTTAAAAAAAATCCCACTGAAATGCTGTGTCTGTCTGTCTTGCTTTCATTGTTGACTCACCACTGTTGGTGAGGTCTCTCCTTGATGCTGCATACAACTTCCTTCAGTGTGTTGCTGCAGAATTGTGTTTCATGAACCTGCGACTCTCTGGGTGGTGTTCTCTGTTCTTGGTAGTTTCTCGTCTTCACAGACAGTGTCCTTGTGCTTGTTGGCTGGCACACATATGAGCATATTCCAGAACGGACGCCCAGAAGAGTTCCCGGAAGGGGCGCACACCTGTCTGGCTTTCAGGGGTAGTTTAGGTGCACTCCCTTTTAGTGGCACCAGTGCAGTCTCCTGCCAGTGGTGTATTTGATGTCTTTCCTGGTATCTTATTTTAATCTGCTTTTGCCAGGGAATTTTGAATGTGTGAATTAATGGTAGATCCCTTTATTTGTTAATTATTTTTTATTAAAAAAAAATTTTTTTTTAAAGATTTTATTTATTTATTTGTCAGAGAGCGAGTGAGAGTGAGCATAGGCAGACAGAGTGGAAGGCAGAGTCAGAGGGAGAAGCAGGCTCCCTGCGGAGCAAGGAGCCCGATGTGGGACTCGATCCCAGGACGCTGGGATGACCTGAGCCGAAGGCAGCTGCTTAACCAACTGAGCCACCCAGGTGTCCCTATTTTTTAAATTTTTAAAAAAGATTTTGTCAGAGGGCCCACACACAAGCAGGGGGAAGCCCCCTGTTGAGCAAGGAGCCTGATGAGGATTTGAGCACAGGACCCTGGGATCACAACCCGAGGTAAAAGTAGGTGCTTAACCACTTGAGCCACCCAGACATGGGAGATCCCTTTAAATAAGGATCAGTAACTATTAGACTGTGTTTCTTTTTTTCCTTTTTTTTTTTTTTTTTTTAAGATTTTATTTATTTGGGACGCCTGGGTGGCTCAGTGGGTTAAAGCCTCTGCCTTCTGCTCAGGTCATGATCCCAGGATCCTGGGATCAGTTCCCGCATCGGGCTCTCTGCTCAGTGGGGAGCCAGCTTCCCCCCACACTTCTCTGCCTACTTGTGAGCTCTGTCTGTCAAATTAAAAATAAATAAATAAATATTTTATTTACTTACTTGACAGAGAAAGATCACAGTAGGCAGAGTAACAGGCAGAGAAAGACGGCGAAGCAGGCTCTCCGCCAAGCGGGGATCCCAATGCGGGAATTGATCCCAGTGTCCTGGGATCATGATCTAAGCTGAAGGCAGCCACTCACCTGACTGAGCACCCAGGCACCCCTAGAATGCGTTTCTTTTTAAGATTTTATTTATTCATTTGGGAGAGGGACAAGACAAGCACAAGCAGAGGGAGAGAGGGTAAAGCAGACTCCACACTGAGCCAGCCAGAAGCCTGATGTGGGGCTCAATCTGAGGACTTGGAGATCATGTCCTGAACTGAACACGGATGCTTAAACATTAACGTTTGAGCCACCCAGGTGCCCTGGAATGCATTTCTTAAATCTGGGTCTTTTTTTTTTTTTTTTTTTTTTAAGATTTTTTTTATTTATTTATTTGACAACACAAGCAGGCCAAGCATCAGGGAGAGGGAGAAGCAGGTTCTCTGCTGAGCAGGGAGCCCGATGTGGGGTTTGATTCCAGGACCCTGGGATGATGGCCTGAGCCGAGGGCAGACATTTAACCAACTGAGCCACCCAGGCACTGCTTAAACCTGGTTCTTAAAGGCATGTTTTGACTTTGGCACTAGCATCAGGAACCATATCTTCATTTCTTCTATATTACATCTGTTCTGACTGGAGTTGCTGCCAGAGAGGTGTGTTTTAGTCTGTTTTATTGGACATACTCTTTTTTGAAGAGAGTGTATAATGTATTTGTTGGTCCAAATTTTAGCCTTCAGGGCAGAGTTGGCATACAGCTTTCTGGACCTTGGAATACCTCCATGAGTGGCTGTTGTGTATTTTGCTTGGTTATTTGGTTTGGTTTTTGTGCTTTGTTTTTTTGGAAGGCCCCTTTTGAAGAGGCTCCCTTGGTTCTCTGGTCCTCCTACAGGTCCCCACTGCACGTACCTGAAGCCTGCCTTCCCTGTTGGCCTCTGAGAGCAGACAGCCTCCTGCTTGTCCCGAGAAGCTTGAACGTTTCTTACTGCTTTGAAATCATGATTGCTCATTTTGTAATAAACGATGGAAATTGAGTCAGTTACAAATATCTGAAGCTTGTAAATGATGAGTTTTAGTTTATTTCAAAGTTATCTCTATAGTCCCCTCAAATATTTCCATTTGGGGGTTGAATATTTAGTTGTGGTTCTGTGTACCTCATTTTCATTGCTTTGTTCCCATTCTCCAGGAAGAATACAGAAATTCCATGCCTGCATCCAGTTTTCAACAGCAGAAGCTGCGTGTCTGTGAGGTCTGTTCGGCCTACCTTGGTCTCCACGACAATGACCGTCGTCTTGCAGATCACTTCGGGGGCAAGTTACACTTGGGGTTCATTCAAATCAGAGAGAAGCTTGATCAGTTGAGGGTATGTTAATACGTTGTTTCTGGAGAAACCCAGGCAGTCTTGTGATGGCTTTGTATTAACTTGTAGAAAACCTTGTGTTTTGACCTTATTTTCTTTTTCTTTTTTTTAAGATTTAATTATTTACTAGAGAGAGAGTGTGCACAAATTGGGGAGGGGAGTGCAGAAGGACAGGCAGACTCCTAGCTGAGCAGGGAGCCCAATGTGGGGCTCAATCCCAGGACCCTGGGATTGTGACGTGACTTTAGACACTTAGTTGAGCCACTCAGGCACCACTATTTTGATCTTTTCTAAGAATATGTCTTGAATTTTATAGTGAAATACTCAGAGTTTGTCACTTCGTTCACATGCGAACTAAGGGAAGGGACCCTGACTATTTCTTTAGTTTGAACTTGTTTGCAGGAAAAAAACACAGTCTAGTCCTCTGGTACACAGAGCTCTTGCACACCCCTGAAATAACTTTTGGTTGGAGATGGGAAGAACCATAGTCTTGTCTCTCCTTGGGCAGAGGTGTGTGTGTGAGAGCAGTGAGGCTAGACAGATCACACTGCCTGGCCCTTGCCTTTGAGCCTCCTTGGAAGGACGAGAATGTGGTGGGGCGTTTTGGATGGACTGCTCCACAACTGCCCACCCTTGTCTCTTCCTCAGGCGGCTCAGTTTCCTGGGTTAGACTCTAAAACTTACCTTGGGTGTGGAATACTTAGAGGGAAGGGTGAGCATGTTTCGAATACTTTGAATTATTTTTCAGATTGGCAGAGTCCTCCTTGCTATGTAGGGACCACTAGGATGGGTTACTGGGAGCTGTGCGGGTCTTCTGGCCACATGAGATTTGGTGGCAAGACACATGGCACCTGACAAGGACACTATGACAGTGAAGGTGGAGGCCTTTTGTGTCCTTTGAAAGGGCAGGGGACAGCCCTGCACTTGAAAAGGGGTTTCCTGTAGGTGAGAGGTAAACTTGGCACTGGGAGCGGAGCGGGGGTGGCCGCCACTGGTCTTAAAACAGTTTGCTCCTGTGCTCCCACTAGAATTTTCAAAAGTGATACACTTTATTATAGATTTTCTTAAAGATATATTTATTTGCGAGAAAGAGCATGTGTGTGAGCAGGGGGAGGGACGGGAGAGAATCAAGAGAGAATCCCCAAGTAGACTCTCCACTGAGCACAGAGCCCAGATCATGGCCTGAGCTGGAGTCAGACGCTTCATGGACTAAACCACCCAGGAGGCCCTTCCATTTCTCCTTTAAATTGTATTTCCATTTCCTATCACACCATCATTTTGTTTTGATATTTTTTTTATAGCTGAAAGTCTTTTCTATTTTAACATGTATTTTTTCAAACGAAATGAGACTATATTGAAAAATTATACCCTGAAACCTTAAGAACTTAAGGTTTTGTTTTTGTTTATTTAAAGATTTTATTTTTCAGTAATCTTTACACTCAACAAGAGCTCCAACTTTAAATGCCCAGATCAAGAGCCACGTGCTCTACCGGCTGAGCCAGCCAGGTGCCTGTGAGGAATTTAAGTATTAACTAGATCTAGAAGGCAGCCTTTGTCTTTGCAGAGTGAGCGGTACAAAGTTGATCCAGACAACCCAAACCTATTACAGATTTTGATAATGGCGATTAGACTAACAACAGAAAACATGTCTAGAAGTGTACCTCTGAACATTCGGGAGGGTGAGAGCTCTGGACCCTGGTCCCAGATGGCTTTGCTTACCACGGTCCCAGAGGTCCTCACCCCAGGCCACACACCAAGGCAGTAGCAAGGCAAGGCCTTCTTACTTAGGGCTGGAAGGAAGCAGAGGTGTTTGGAAAGGAGCTAATCCCAGACCACAGCCCTGTGCTCAGTCACTTCCCCTCTTCAGTCAAGGGGCTGAAATGCCCATTCTTGACCTTCATGTGTCCGTCCTGTGTGCCTGCTGGGGGCAGGGCAAGTGACACGCGGGCTGGAGAGCCCAAGGGGCCAGACAGGAGGGCTCTTGCACCTCGTGAGTGCTTTGAGGGGGCCAGCTGGCCTCTCCCCTCAGTCCTTGCTGTACCCTTCGTTCAGGGGCCTGGCTCCAGTATGCACTGAGGTGCGGCGTTATCCTTTGTGCCTTCATGAGCACGAGAAGACTGGTGGTCCTTTGTCTCCCTGGCCCTGTTTTACTCCCCCTTAGGGCTTCGTTCCGTCAGCAGGGAGTGGGGGCATGAGGAGGCTTTGGGTTGGTGTTGAGGGTGGGGGTGTGGAGCTAGTGTTCTGAGCTCAGCTGTGTCAACAGTGTCCCATAGTGGAGTTTCCCCAGGCTCCCCTGTCTGCTGTGTTGTCTTCTCTGCTCTGTCCACCGCCGGGCCTGATGAGCCAGGTTTTGAGCTTGGTGCTGAAAGCCAGGGGTGGGTGCGCCTGGCTGGCTCTGTCTGTGGAGCATGTGACTCTTTTTTTTTTTTAAGATTTTATTTATTTGTCAGAGCGAGTGAGCGCGAGCACAGGCAGACAGAGGGGAGGCAGAGTCAGACGGAGAAGCAGGCTCCCTGCGGAGCAAGGAGCCCGATGTGGGACTCGATCCCAGGACGCTGGGATCATGACCTGAGCCGAAGGCAGCTGCTCAACCAACTGAGCCACCCAGGCGTCCCAGATTTTCTTTTTTTAATTTATTTGACAGACAGAGATCACAAGTAGGAAGAGAGGCGGGCAGAGAGAGAGGAGGAAGCAGGCTCCCTGCTGAGCAGAGAGCCCGATTCGGGGCTCGATCCCAGGACCCTGAGATCATGACCTGAGCCGAAGGCAGAGGCTTTAACTCACTGAGCCACCCAGGCGCCCCGAGCATGTGACTCTTGATCGTGGGGCCGTACATTTGAGCTCCGTGGTGGGTGTAGCAAGGACTTCATAATAAAATACCAAAGAACACCAGCTCATGGTCTGCCTTCCCTGGCCTGCTGTCCCCTGAGGCTGGCTCTAAAGCCGCTGGAGCGCTCAGCACTCCAGGGACGGGCTGCTCCTGGCCAGCAGGGTATGGTTGGTCACACCGTAACCATAACGTGTGTGGAGTCTCCTTCGGTAAAAAACTAATGTTCTGGACTGGTGTGAAGCAAAAGATCAGTTTCCGTGACTTAGAACTAGAGCACGTCTTAGAGTGTGCAGTTGGTCACTGAACTTACAAGGTGAGTTTCTATGGTAGCATTATTTTCATTTATTTTCCATTAAGAAGTTTTAGAGGTGATTATGTTCCTCTTAAGAGTTTCCTTTAGATTTCTAAATTACTAATATTGAGATCATGTAAAAGTGCTTTTTTCTCTTTTAAGATTTATTTATTCGACAGGGAAGAGAGAGAGAGAACACAAGTAGGGGAAGTGGGAGAGGGAGTAGTAGGCATCCCACTGAGCAGGGAGCCCGATACGGGACTCGATCCCAGGGCCCTGAGATCATGACTGAGCTGGAGGTAGACGCTTAACGACTGAGCCCCCCAGTCGTCCCCGTGCTTTTTTTTCTTTAAGATTTTGTTTATTTGACAGAGACAGCTAGAGAGGGAGCACAAGCAGGGGGCACAGGAGAGGGAGAAGCAGGCTTCCCTTGAGCAGGCAGCGCAGGGCTCCATCCCAGGACCCTAAGACCGTGACCTGAGCTTAAAGCAGTCGCTTAACAACTGAGCCCCACAGGCGCCCCATAAATACTCAGTGGTATAGCTTCTCCTCTCATTTTCCAACTTTTTGCTTATGTAGAAAACTGTGGCTGAAAAACAGGAGAAGAGAAACCAGGATCGACTGCGGAGGAGAGAGGAGAGAGAGCGGGAGGAGCGCCTGAGCAGGAGGTGAGTCCACAGTGTGCACCTCACCCCGACCCTAACCCTGCTCCTTCCTTGCAGTCTGGCGTGTAGCCGTCGAGGTCTGCCACGGACCCGCGTGCCCCTAAAAGCAGAGCAAGCCGACATGCAGCCTGCTCAGAAGAGCGGGGTTTGGGCCGGCCTGGGGGAGCGCCATGTGGCGTGGACAGTCGCCCGGGGCTGTGCGCTGCTCAGGCCACCTGCCTCGCAGCTGGGAAGGCGGAGGGCAGCGCTGTAGGAGAAGAGGAGAGGAGCCTGCTGTGCCCTGACCAGCCTCGTGGCTGCGAGGCGCCCAGCCAAGTCGGGCTGGAGATGAGGCTCTCCAGGGTCGGAGCGTGCTCTGTCCATGCAGCCACACTGGCTGGGGGGATGTCCGTCGGGGAAGGTTCGTCGGTCTGAGCAGACTCTGGAGCAGATCATCTGGTGTGGGCTTGTGAGGCAAACAAAGGGGAAATAGAGTGGGCCTCAGGGTTTCTGGCCTGGAGTTGCCACTGGGGGGATGGGGAAGGCGGGGCAGGGTAGAGGGCGTGGGGGGGGGGGGGGGGGGGGGGGGGGGGGGGGGGGGGGGGATGGAATTTGGCTCTGATCATATTCAGTTGGAGAAGCTTGGGAGACATCTGGTCAAAGTTCAGGGAGAAGGCTGGAGCCAGGACCACACTGTCGGGAGAGATCTCACTGTCCTCGAAAGGCCCAGAAGCTGGGCTTTCCTGGAAGAATTACTATATAATTCGGAAATGACAAATAGCTGTTGAATTTTTTGTGTTTCTTTTCATTACTTTAATTACCTAACAGATTTTGATTGTAAAGAGATTCAGACAGACAGTCTTAAAATGTATTAAGCAAAACACCTAAGTCCCTTTTTCCAACGAAGTGACCACTCCCGTGGCGGGGTGTGTATGCGTGTGCGGGTCCCTGTGGGAGCCTCGCCTCATCCCTGAGACCTTCCGCAGCAGGAGTGCCCTTGACAGATGACAGTGCCCTTGCAGTGACGTGCCTTAACCGCCCTTTTCCTCTCCCCTCCCTTCACCATCTTGGCCCGTTCCTACCCACTGCCTCTGGCAACAACCAGCCTGTTCCTTCTCTGTATCTGTGACTTGGGGTTTTTTAGATTCTGCATATCACCAAGATCATAGTTTACTTGTGTCTCTCTGTGACTGATGTTACATAACACAATGTCTTCGTGGTGTGTCCATGCTGTCCCGTAGGGCAGGGTGTCCTGTTGCATGGCCGAGGAATGCTGCCCTGTGTACGTGCCTCACATTTGTCTGTGGGTGGACACTGGGTTGTCTCCATGTCTCGGCCCTTGTAAATAATGATGCAGTGAATGGGGGGGTGCGGAGGTCTTTTCAAGAACCTGCTTTTATTTTCTTAGGTAAATGCTCAGAAGTAGGGTCACGGGACCATGTGGTAGTTCTAGTTCTGACCTTTTGAGACTCCTGCACACTGTTCTCCACAGCGGCTCTGGTAGGTCCCTTGCCCGCCAGCCGTGCACGAGGGTTCCTTCTGCCCATGTCCTCACGCGCTTGTTACTTCTTCCCGTGTTTGTTGTCCTGTTCTTTGTTGTTGTGTTGGTTATTTCTTGTTGCTTCTCTAACAGATGTGAGGCAGTTATACCCCACTGTGGTTTTGCTTTGAGTTTCCCTTGTGATGAGGGATGTGGAGCATCTTTTCATGTTCCTGTCAGCCACCTGTGTGTTCTCTTTTACAAAAAAAGTTTGGAGCGCCTGGGTGGCTCAGTGGGTTAAAGCCACTGCCTTCGGCTTGGGTCGTGGTCTCAGGGTCCTGGGATCGAGTCCCGCGTCGGGCTCTCTGCTCAGCAGGGAGCCAGCTTCTCTCTCTCTCTCTCTCTCTCTCTCTCTCTCTCTCTCTCTGCCTGCCTCTCTGCCTACTTGTGATCTCTCTCTGTCAAATAAATAAATAAAATCTTTAAAAAAAAGAAAAAAAGTTTGGATCCTTTACCTTTTTATTTCTTATTTATTTCCTTTTTTTAAAATTTATTTTAAAGATTTTATTTATTTGACAGAGATCACAAGTAGGCAGAGAGGCAGGCAGAGAGAGAGAGGGAAGCAGGCTCCCCGCTGAGCCGAGAGCCCAATGCGGGGCTCGATCCCAGGACCCTGAGATCATGACCTGAGCCGAAGGCAGAGGCTTTAACCCACTGAGCCACCCAGGCGCCCCTCTTATTTATTTCTTTAAAATTTTTTAAAAGATTTTATTTATTTATTTGAGGGAGAGCAAGAGAGAGAAATATAAGCTGGGGGCAGAGGGAGAGAGAGAAGCAGAGTCCCAGCTTAGCAGGGAGCCAAACACGCAGCTCGGTCCCAGGACCCCAAAATCATGACATAAGCTGAAGACCCTTAGCCGACTGAGCCCCCCATGTCCCAAGATCCTCTGCCTGCCTTTTTTTTTTTTTTTTAAGATTTTATTTATTTATTTATTTATTTGACAGGCAGAGATTGCAAGCAGGCAGAGAGGCAGTCAGAGAGAGAGAGGGAAGAAGCAGGCTCCCTGCCGAGCAGAGAGCCCGATGTGGGGCTCGAACCCAAGACCCTAAGATCATGATCTGAGCCAAAGGCAGAGGTTTAACCCACTGAGCCACCCAGGCGCCCCCTCTGCCTGCTTTTTAACGGAGTAGATTTTCTGTGGGGTCTCAGGCCTTGATACATCTGGGTCTTGACCCTTAACAGGTGCTCAGCCCGCACTTGCTCTCCTCTCCCACTGCTGAGCCGCATTTGTCTTGATGGCTCCTGTGCCGTGCAGACGTTTCCTGGTTTGATGCAGCCATACTTGGTGTTTGGTTTTGTTTCCTATCCTTTTTAATAGCAGTTTATTTACGTTTATTTATTTATTTGTTAGCACAAGTACACGAGCAGAAGGAGCTGTAGGCAGAAGGGGAAGCAGGCTCTCTGCTGAGCAATGAGCCTGATGTGGGGACTACGGGATCGTGATCTGAGCCGAAGGCAGACAGACTTAACAGACCGAGCCACCCACGCGCCCCTAAATTCATTTTTTTTTTTAAGATTTTATTTATTTATTTGACAGTGAGAGAGATCACAAGTAGGCAGAGAGGCAGGCAGAGAGAGGAGGAGGCAGGCTTCCTGCTGAGCAGAGAGCCCAATGTGGGGCTTGATCCCAGGACCCTGAGATCATGACCTGAGCTGAAGGCAGACGCTTAACCCACTGAACTGCCTAGGCACCCCATTTTTATTTACTTGATAGAGAACGCAAGCCGGGGGAGCAGGATGGGGAGAAGCAGGCTCTCCACTAAGCAGGGAGCCCGAAGTGAGGCTCAATCCCAGTACCTTGGGATCATGACCCAAGCTGAAGGCACATGCTCAACTGGCTGAGCCTCCCAAGTGCCCTTGTTTTGTTTTTTAAAGATTTCATTTATTTGAGAGAGACAGGGTGGGGGAGGACAAAGGGAGAGCGATCCTCAAGCAGACTCCCCACTGGGTAGAGCCTTATGTTGGGGTCATTCCTAGGACCCTGAGATTATGACCTGAGCTGAAACAAAGAGTGGGAAGCTTAACTGACTGAGCCATCCAGGTGCCCCTATAAATGAACCAGTACTTTAGTGATCATCCTGATTTTGGTATGTTTCAGTGGTTTATAAAATTCCTTAGGATTTCTAGGACAGGGGCACCTGGGTGGCCCAGTGGGTTAAAGCCTCTGCCTTCGGCTCAGGTCATGATCCTGGGGTCCTGGGATCGAGCCCCACATCGGGCTCTGTGCTCAGCAGGGAACCTGCTTCCCCCTCTCTCTGCCTGCCTGTGATCTCTCTGTCAAATAAATAGAATCTTAAAAAAAAATTTTTTAAGACAAATGTAACATGTAAATATTAGTAGTGTTGGAAAACTGCTTTCTAAGAACCTATCAGACCACCCTTCAGATGTATGAACATCTCTGTCACATCCAGCTCAACACATTGTGCTGGTGGTCTTGTCCGTTTTTGCTGTAGAATAGGGTGTAGAATGAGGACCCACGTATCGTGTATTTCCCAAGGAGGTCATGTCACCCTCACCGAGCAGTGAACTTATGTCTGGAACTCGAGGCTTTGCCTCAGCTGTGGTGTCCTCTGGTGACTTTAGATCCTGCCCGTTGTTGGCATCTGCTCTGTGACAGTCTGTGTAGCTGTGCGAGTCTGTTGTTGAGCTCCGGGTGTAGCCTCTGACCCCTGGGGCTGTGGGCCTGTGAGTGCGTGAGCTGCTAGAAAACAACAGGACTCGGTGGGAAGCCAGCACTCCTTCGTCTTGTAGGCTGCGGGGCACCGCTGTTCGGGGGAGATTGTTCATCCTTTTCTTTTCCATTTTAGGTCTGGATCCAGAACCAGAGATCGAAGGAGGTAGGTTTCCAGATCCATTAACATGTTCATTTGAGAGGGAGAGAGTGCACACACAGCTGAGAGGGAGAGAGTCCCAGTCGGATGCTGCCCTGTGCGTGTGGCCTCTCCTGGACCTCAGTCTCATGACCCTGAGGTCACAACCTGAGCTGAAACCAAGAGTCACTTAACTGACTGAACCACCCACGGCGCTCCTCCTCATGCATTTTTTCCTTAACTTCTACAGCTTCACACTTGCTATCTGGTGGGCAGGGCTGGTGAGGGACCAAGCTCAGGCCCCTGTCTGTCTGTTGTCAGGCTGGTTGGGGTGTTAGTGCAAGAGAGGGACCCACTGTAAATGAGAGGGGGAGTCAGAAGGTACTAGCGAGGCCTGTGGCATCGCAGTTGTTTTCAGGAAGCATCAGTGAGAGGAGGCCATAATTGTGCACTGATGGGACTGTTGTGAACCCCAGTTGTAAATTTGTAGGAAGGAAGGGGAGGTGCCACTGCAGCATCCAGCAGAAGCTCCTGCCAGAGAAGGGCTGTTGGGATGAGGCATCCTGGCCTTCAGAGCCTTCTGGTTGTCTGCTACAGGTCACGATCCCGGGACCGGCGTCGCAGGAGGTCCAGATCTACCTCCAGGGAGCGACGAAAGTCATCCCGATCTCGGTCCCGAGACAGACACCGGCGCCACCGCAGCCGTTCCCGGAGCCACAGCCGGGGCCACCGCCGGGCTTCCAGGGACCGGAGTGCGAAATACAAGTAACTACTCTGACTCCTTCAGTAGCTGCAACCAGGAGTGAGCCCCTTCTCTTGTGTTCCCAGGGTCTTTTGGGGGTCTGTCGTTGGGGCCTGTTGGCCGTACCTGGTAGGGACAGGTCTGGGGCTTTTGTTCAGGAGCCTGAAGGGGCATCTGTGCAGCTGAGTGTTGGAGCCTTGAGGAGTCATGAATGGGGCCCAGCGCATAGGGGCCTGTAAGCGCGGGGGCAGCAGGTGGATTCCGGGCTGGGACAGTTGAGAAGTGTAGAGGTGGTTACATGGGCTCAGCTCCCTCGTGACCAGCCACACGCTCGCTGTCCCCTCAGAACACAGAGCCCCTGAGAGCTCTGTCCTGACCAGGTCCTACTTACCTCTGCTGGGGTTTTCTTAAGGAAAATAACCCAGAAAACAATGACCCACAACTTTGAGGGAAACACCGTGAGCACCTTTGTGTGCTGGATGACAGCCTTCCGCTGCGTCTGTATAAGGGTTGTACCCCACACGGGCGCTTTGTGGTCTTGCTCTGGTCACGTTACAGCAAAAGCCAGCCCCGTTGGGAGAGATGTTTGCAAACGGCACTTTGGAGTGGCTGTGTCAGCGCTCCCGTGCAGCATCCTGGGCCCTGGGTGGTCGGCTGCCCTCTGCCCTCTGCCTTCTGAGGGCTTCCCCGGGTGTGCTCCGTCGAGGCCTTCCCTGACCCAATGTTGAGGCTCCAGGTTGCCCGTGCTCAAGGGGCCAGCCAGAAGGGAGATGCGGCCTCCTCTGAGCCTTGCGTCTCCTTTCCCAGGTTCTCCAGAGAGCGGACGTCGAGGGAGGAGTCCTGGGAGCACGGGCGCAGTGAGCGAGGGGCCGCTGACTGGAGGCTGGAGAGCTCCAACGGGAAGACAGCTTCGCGGAGGTCGGAGGAGAAGGAGGCTGGCGAGATCTGAACCCACATCCGGGCCTGTAAATAGTCTGACGAACATTGGACACAGCCTAAAGTTACCCTTTATATTTGCTGGATACAACTCCTCTTTTGTAGTTACAGTTTCTATTGTTGGGAGCTAGCTGTGGGGTTCTAGAGATGTACAGAATTGCTCCTGTGTTCTGGGTTATGTTGAGTAGGAATAAATAAATCTGATGGACGGCCTCCTACGGTTGCGGTGGGGTCTCTGCTGTCCCTCTGTGCCCTGGAGACTCCTGCGGCCTTCCAGCTGGTGCCCCATTCCACACGCGCCGCTTTAGGAAGGGCCGCCCACCTGGTCTGCCGTTGGCAGCCTCAGCCCGGCCCTGGTGAGCCACACTGCAGCTCCCCCTTTGGGAGTCACCTAAGGACAGAGACAGGTGTTTGGACAACATCCACGGGACAGCCACACGGTCCTCAGGGCTGGGGATGCTGGACTCAAACCAGCCTGGTGGTGGTACCTGTGCTCTCAGATGTTCTAAGAGCCCAGAGTGAGCCCTTCTGGAAAGGGTAACCGATCTCTTCTCCATGTTGGGGGCAGGGGTTGGTTTATTCTAGGAGAGAACTTCTGGTGGCTGAGGTGTGGAAATAGTCATTGCTTCTCTCCCTGTGCAGAGGTGGCTCAAAGGGCCCGTGGTCACTGGGTCTGGATCCTGTGACCACCAGCACCATACTGTGGCCAGTAGTTCTGCCCTGGGCTCCTCTGCCAGAATCTGGCCTCTCCTCGGGAGATGTGCGGGTAGTGGGTGCTCCTGCCCTACAGGTGTCCCCTGGCCGGGTGTCGTCGGGGTGTCCTTCCCACGGCCCTTGTCTGGGGCCCGGGGCTGAGGCAGGAGGCAGGGGCCTTGCTGGAGTATACTCTGCTCACGGCAGGCAGGGTGGGGGCGTTGCTGTCGGGTCAACAGCTGCTTGGTAGCTTGTGCAGACCGCACACTAGTTGAGGAGAGGTGTGTCCTCTAGGGTGTGGGAGGTAGATGCAAGGAGTTGCAAGCCATGAGTGGGTTAAGGGTGGTCCTGAGGAGGGGAGGGGCGAAGGGGATGAGGCCTGGGATCATGGGTGCCTGACGGCTCTGCTGCCAGGCTGTGGCCTTCAGGAAACGGGCTGAGCCCCGTCAGGGAGCGGGAGGGTGCACAGCCGGGAGCCAGGACAACAGGACCTCCCGCCTCCATCCCTCATCTCCTGGATGAGGGGGACTTGAAAAAAGACAAAGAAACTAGTAACATACACAGAACTCTGCATCTCAACCATTATTAAGTGTGTTCGTGTGTTGTGCAGCCGTCACCACCGTCTGCGGAGGAGTGGTTTTGAAAAGGCAGAGTGAAGCCATCTGTGGACTTGGTAGTAATGAGGTGTGGGCCGCAAAGGTAATGCTGAAGTCAAGACAGTTGTAGGGTGCCTGGTGCTGCGCCTGCTCCCCCACACCTGCGAGGTCCGCAGTCTGCCTGGGAGCAGGTGGGCTTGAGCTCTTGGGCTGGCCTCTTCCAGCCTTGGTGCCGGAGGCAGCCGCCTGGCCCTGACACACCCTAGACCCCTGAGCCTCAAGGGCTTCCAGTGTGTGGGAGTGTAGTGCACACATGGGCCTGGACCTGGGCCCTGGGCAGGTGCAGAGGAGGAGTTTGGACTGGTGGAGGCTGTGCTCAGCTCTCCAAGGACCCCATAGCTCGCCCCAGTTGGGTTCCAGCAGAGCAGAGCTCTGGACTGGGTGGGGGGGTGTGGTGGACCGTGCCTAGAGGAAAGCGTCCATAAATCATAAGGGGGCTGGGGCCAGAGGGTTCACCACCCTACTCTGAGTCCTGAAGAATACAGAAGTATGGGAAATACTTGTTTATGGAGAGAGAAGCAGGGGCACAGGTCGGGAGGCACTTGCAGTCCCTGAGGGGGTTCGCAGGGGTCAGGCCAACAGGAGCAGATCCTCCGGGGCTCACATCATGGTGGAGTCCAGGCTCCCAGCTGTGTGGGGGTCCTCGGTCCCTCCCAGACGATGTTCACGGACATCCTCCACCCCCCCCCCGCCCCCGACACACACCTGTCCAATGGAGGAGGACGCAGTGACCAGCTCTTGGTGTGGGCTGTGGCCTCTCTTAACTGCATGGAGGCCCCAGGCTGTGCTGGAGGAGGGGTCCTGAGCCACAGCGAGTGGGACTTCTGGGGCCTCCCTCCAGACTCAAAATGGGGGCTTCCAGCCAGGCCCGCAACTGCAGTCTGGCAAAGGGAGGGCTGGAGAGCTGGTGCTGGTCTTAAAGCCTGTATGGGAGCCCCTAGGATCCCCAGCAGGGAGCAGCCATCCTGTGGTTGCTGTGACTTATGGGTAAGTGGAGAGTCTCCCCAGGATAGCAGGGTGCACTTGGCTGTGCCTGGGAGTTGGGAGTGCACTGTGCGAGGTGGTACCCGGCTGTGATTGGAGCAAGGCAGGGAGGGGATGTGCACCACAGTGCTTTGGAAGGGCCCCTCACCGAGGAGTGGGACGGAGGCCCCAGTGGGATTTGGGATCTGCATGTGGACCTGCTCAGGAAAGACGGGGACAGTGGAGTCAGGCATCAGAAGTTCTTGGAGGACTTAAAACAGATTACTATCCCGCCTCCAATCCTGATTTTCTGGGGAGGGGCCCGAGAATGTACTTTTATTATTTTGTAGGTAGATTATAATTGAGTTAAAAACATAAAATTCAACATGTTAGCCACTTTAAAGGGTACAGATCGGTGTTTTGTGTTTTTTTTAAGATTTTATTTATTTATTTGACAGAGATCACAAGTAGGCAGAGAGGCAGGCAGAGAGTGAGGGGGGAGCAGGCTTTCCTGCTGAGCAGGGAGCACGATGCAGGACTCGATCCCAGGACCCTGGGATCATGACCTGAGCCAAAGGTAGAGGCTTAACCACTGAGCCACCCAGGCGCCCCAGATCAGTGGTTTTAAATAGACCCATGATGTTTTGCGCTCTAGTTTGCCATTTCTTAGTCTTAGGACATTTTTATCACCCGCAAAAGGCACCCCGGTTACCCGATGGTGGACACTGCCTCCAACACCAGCCCCAAGCAGCCACTGATTTCCTTGCCATGTCTGTCGGTTTGCCCATTGGGGGCGTGTCATGGGATTGAAAGCACAGCAAGTGACCAGGACCAGCTCCCGCTGCTGAGTGGGTCTGCGGGGTTTGCGCCATAGCCTGTGTCAGTACCTCTGATGCGCTTTTCCCCAGCTTTGGTGCTCTTGGTCTGAAGGACACCACGAGCTGGAGTGGGAGCAGCAGGGGTGGGGGGAGGCGGGAGACACTAAACAGCGTCTCTTCTGGGATATGAGGCGAGCTGCCCCCCCCACCCCGAGTCTTTAGAGCAGGGCCCCCAGCACATGCCAAAGGTAATACTTGACCTTAGGAAAAGGGGTTGAGGAGTCATGTCCTCAGCTGCTGGCACAGTTAATTGCTTTTCTGTACACAGAACAGTCCCTGTGCCAGCCCCACAGACAACCCTTCCCCTACTTACCCACATCCCCACAGGTGCTTAATCTGGGCTTTCTCCGGCACCGGAGTCTGTGGTGCCACATGGCCGTGCATTCTCTATCACAGGTGACAGAGCGGATGGCTACTTTCGGACAGCAGTAAGGTCTCCCAGGTGCCTGTGGTCCCTGACCCAGGCCGTACAGGAGTCCAACCCCAGTGGCCAGGCCTCCCCGAGTGACACAGGCCTTCACAGGGAAGGCTGCAGGGATTTCCGGGCACTTTTTTTTTTTTTTTTCTCTAGCACTTTTTGACCCCTTGTTCCTTGTTCCTGCTATTTCCCTCCTCGGGGCTAACCCTACTGAGCCTGTGGCCTGGGACTGCTCTCCCAGGGAGGCTGTGCAATGGACACCCCTGCCACCACCTGTCCTCACATCAGGGGAGGGGCCGTGGTGAGGGTCCGGCAAAGGAGACTTCTGCCCCCTCACCCTGCCCTTCACCTCACCCGGGCGCCTTTTTATTTTTATGGAGATGGAATAGATTAATAGATAGTTTCAGGTGTACAATATAATAATTCAACACATACAGGTTGCAAAGTCATTACCACCAGAAGTCTACTTAACATCTGTATCAAAAAAGTGTTTTCTGGGGCGCCTGGGTGGCTCAGTGGGTTAAGCCGCTGCCTTTGGCTCAGGTCATGATCTCAGGGTCCTGGGATCGAGTCCCGCATGGGGCACTCTGCTCGGCAGGGAGCCTGCTTCCTCCTCTCTCTCTCTCTGCCTGCCTCTATGCCTACTTGTGATCTCTCTCTGTCAAGTAAATAAATAAAATCTTTAAAAAAAAAAAAAGTGTTTTCTGGTGATGAGGCAGCTTTCAAATATAAATTATGCTGTTACTGTGCATATAAGAATGTAGCGATATGGTAAAGTACAGTATTGTGTATGGAACTCCGGATATTAACAAGTACAACGGAGCAGTGTTGTATGCATAATGCCGTATCTGTGACTGTGTAGTACTACATGATATGGCCCTGCTGCTGTATATAAAAATCCGTATAGTTGTGTAATACCTACTACACTACTGCATGTACATGACTGTGTGTGTAATTAATACAGTGCAGTGCACATTATGTAATACTGTATATGCACTAATATGTAACACTGCAGGGTTTGTTTGTTTTTTTAAAGATTTTATGTATTTGAGAGCGAGAGAAAGAGAGCACAAGTTGGGAGAGGCAGAGGGAGGTGGGGAGCAGATTACCCGCTGAGCAGGGAGCCCAATGCGGGGCTTCATCTCCAGGACCCTGGGACCATGGCCTGAGCTGAAGGCAGACACTTAAGCTACTGAGCCACCCAGGAGCCCCTGCGTTTTTTTTTTTTAAGATTTTATTTATTTATTTGACAGGGAGAGAGATCACAAGTAGGCAGAGAGAGAAGAGGAAGCAGGCTCCCTGCCCAGCAGAGAGCCCTACGTGGGGCTCGATGCCAGGACCCTGGGATCATGACCTGAGCTGAAGGCAGAGGCTTAACCCACTGAGCCACCCAGGTGCCCCTGCGGTATTTTTTTTTTTTTTTTTAAGATTGATTTATTAGAGCATGAACAGGAGGGGGCAGAGGGAGAGAATCTCAAGCAGACTCTGCAGCAAATGTGGAGCCTGACGTGGGGCCCCATCTCCTGACCCTGAGATCACGACCTGAGCAGAAAGCAAGAGATGCTTAGACGCTTAACCAGGTGCCCCAGTGCAGTATTCTATGTATATAATACCATATGTGTAGTGTAACAGTATATAATACTGGGTATGTAATCATGTAACAGCGTGGTGTTACTATATATGAGATGCTGCATGTGTAATTACATAATATATGGTACAGTATTATATATATATATGATAAATGCATGTAAATAATCCAGATCTATAGAAAGTACACTGTATAACACAGTGCATTTATTGTATATGGGATACTGTGTAGTATGCAGTGCAGTATTGTACTGCATATGTAATTTTGTGATAATTTATATAATACAGTACAGTATTATATATTCTCAGGCCTTTTTCTGAGGTTGCTGGACCTCCTTTGGACCTCTTCCAAAGTCTAGCACACCTGGGATTCAAAACCCATCAGCTCCTGGCTGAGCCTGGCTTCTCTCCCTCCAGAAGAGATCACAGACTAAGAGGCAAGCCCTCCATGTCCAGTGGGTCAGGAAATGGAACAGTGTCAGCACCTGGGAAACCCGTCTTCCCTTCACAGCCCCTCTGTCTTCCCAGAGCTCATGTGTCAGAGATCACTGGCACAGTTACTCTCTCCTGGGGTTTCCGAGGACCAGGAGTCCCACCGTAGCTCACCACATTCTCCCTCACAGGCTGCAGTCAAGGGGTCTCATCTGGGGCTGTTCTGGAGAAGGGGCTTTGCACACTCACCCGGTCATTGGCAGCAGGTAGCTACTTTCTGAGTGTCAGTAAGAGGCCACTCTGGGGGAAGCCACAGCATGGCATATTCTCTGAAAGAGAGAGGGTCCCCACACAAGAGAGGCATGATTTTAAGATTGTACTTCTTTGACAGAGAAACAGCATGCGCTCAAAAGTGGGGCGGGAGGAGGGCAGAGAGGAGAGATGCTCGACAGACTCCGTGATGACCGTGGAACCCAGCGTGGGCTCTTTTATCTCACAGCCCTGAGGTCATGACCTGAACTGAAATCCAGAGTCAGACACCTGACCGACCGAGCCACCCAGGTGCCCCACGGGAGAGGCATCATTAATTACGGAAGTGACACCCCATGCCCACAGAACTCTGTGAGTTGAAAGCAAGCCATAGGGTCCGTTAGCATGGCCCGTAATTCCAAAGGGAAAAACAGAAGAAGAAAGGAAGAATAATGCTGGGGAGGATGTGCAGAAATTGGAGCTCTCACTCACCGCTGCTGGTGGGAATGGGACGCAGCAGCTCCTGGGGAGAACCGTCTGGCGGTTCCTCACAAGTTAAACAGTGGTCTGACTCAGCAGCTGCACCCCGCAGACGCAGACCCAAGAGACCTGCAAGGAGGAGCTGCAGTCCTCAGGCGCACACGTGTACAGCAGCATCACTCGGAATAGCCAGAAGGTGGAGACAACCAAAGAGCCATCAACAGCTGGATGGATGAGCAGAAAACAGAACATGGGCAACCGTTCGGAGGATCCTCAGGAAGTTAAAATAGGAATGCCAGATAATCCAGTAATTCCACCACTGGGTGTTGACCCAGAGAAAGTGAAAACACTGATTTTCATAAAAGGATTTCAAGGTCCAGCGTGGGGACCTTGAAAACGATGCTAAGTGCAAAAGAAGCCAGACACAAAAGACCACACATCGTAAGACTGCATTTATGCAAAATACCTAGAATCAGTCAATCTGTACAGACAGAACATAGACAGGGGACCTTCAGAGCTGGGAGTGACTGGTTCTGGGCACATGGCTTCCTTCCGAGGGTGGCAGCAAGTTTTGGAAATAGGTAGTGATGATGAATGTAGAAGATGCTGCGAGGCAGTCCCCAGGAGGTGGGGCTCCCGGGGTGGTACTCTTCATGACACTTTTGAGTCTGTGCTTGAGTCTGTGCTTGTCTTAGCCTCTGCGTCTGACCTTCGTGCTTCATCTGGGTCAGTCACTTACAACCCATGTCGTTAACGTTTTGGTTTTGCTGATAGTATTTTATTCTGGGCCTTTACCTTGGTCACACACGTTCTGTTTCTGTTCCTTTTTCCCTCTTTCTGGGGGGTGTAGGGGGGTTAGACTTGTAATATTCTACTCTTTCCTCTCCATTACTTTGGAACTCCTACATTCTATTTGTGTTCTGCGGTTGCCGAGAACTTGCCATAGGCACGCGTATGATGTCGTGGTGCCCCACGATCACCTCCAAGAGATCCAGGTCCAACTCCCTGGAACTTGTGAGTGTGGCCTTAGATGACAAAAGGTTTTTGAACATAAGTTTAAGAATTTTGAGATGGGAGGGCGCCTGGGCGGCTCAGTGGTTGGGCGTCTGCCTTCGGCTCAGGTCGTGATCCCAGGGTCCTGGAATCGAGCCCCACATCAGGCTCCTTGCTCGGCGGGAAGCCTGCTTCTCTCTCTCCCACTCCCCCTGCTTGTGTTCCCTCGCTCGCTGTGTCTATCTGTCAAATAAATAATTAAAATCTTTTTTAAAAAATAAAAAAAAAAGGGACGCCTGGGTGGCTCAGTTGGTTAAGCAACTGCCTTCGGCTCAGGTCATGATCCCAGCCTACTGGGATCGAGTCCCACATCAGGCTCCTTGCTCGGCAGGGAGGCTGCTTCTCCCTCTGCCTCTGCCTTCCACTCTCTCTACCTGTGTGCTCGCTCTCTCTTTCTCTCTCTAACAAATAAATAAAAATCTTAAAAAAAAAAAAAAGAATTCTGAGATGGGGGCATCTGGGTGGCTCAGTCATTAAGCGGCTCTCTTCGGCTCAGGTGGTGATCCCAGGGTCCTGGGATCGAGCCCCTCATTGGGCTCCCTGGTCAGCGAGGAGTCTGGGTCTCCTTCTCCCACTCCCCCTGCTTGTGTTCCCCCTCCCACCATGTCTCTCTCTGTCAAATAAATAAATAAAATCCTTAAAAAATAATAATGATAAAATAAAAATTTATAGAGAATACATTTGTGTTAAGTCACTAAGTTTGTGTTACGCCAGCAATAGGAAACTAATACACCTACCGAAATCTAACATTGATAAAAGCCTTTTGTGCCCCTGGATGAGACGAGGACTTAGGAGCACTTGAATGACGTGCCGCCGTGACTCGGTTCTGACAGTTGTCGCTGTCTGGTGTCTCATGTCTGTTGAGGCTTTGTTCTGTGTAACTCCACAGACATTATTTTATTCAGAATTAATGTTTGTATTTGCCGCTTCATTTGTTCATTCCTTCTTACACTGCATCTTCTGCCTGGGCTCACTCTCCTGCTTCAAGTACATCCTTGACTAGAGGCGCGTGAGGCCCCGGGGTACAGAACGTCAGGAGGAGCTCCTGCTCAGGGTATGCAGGGGCTGTAGTCTGGAAAACTTATTCTTAAAGATTTTCATTTATTCATGAGAGACAGAGAGGCAGGGGGAGTGGGACAGGGAGAAGCAGGCTCCCCATTGAGCTGGGAGCCCGATGCGGAACTCAATCCCAGGACCCTGGGACCGTGACCCAAATCGAAGGCAGACACCTAACTATCTGAGCCACCCAGGAGCCCTGGATAATTTATTCTAACCTACCTTAAGTTCCCTACTTCTCTTAATGATCGTGTTTTGTCTGTTTAACTTATCCATTGGGTTTTAAGGTTGTTGTTTTTTTTTTTTTAAGATTTTATTTATTCATTTGACAGAGATCACAAGCAGGCAGAGAGGCAGGCAGAGAGTGGGGGAAGCTGGCTCCCCGCTGAGCAGAGAGCCCGACACGGGGCTCCATCCCAGGACCCTGGGATCATTACCTGAGCCAAAGGCGGAGGCTTAACCCACTGAGCCACCGAGGTGCCTGGATTTTACGTTTTGATGACTGTGTCTTTTCTTCATCTGTGTATACAGGTTTAATGCAATTCATATCAAAATGCCAGCTTATCATAGGTGCTGTGTCCCTTTTTATATTTTATTACTTCCTGCAGATATTTAAAATCTTGTCTTTGTGGGGCGCCTGGGTGGCTCAGTGGGTTAAGCCTCTGCCTTTGGATCAGGTCATGATCTCAGGGTCCTGGGATCGAGTCCCGCATCGGGCTCTCTGCTCAGCAGGGAGTCTGCTTCCTCCTCTCTCTCTCTCTGCCTGCCTCTCTGCCTACTTGTGATCTCT
>NC_081567.1:39091880-39093365 GCF_022355385.1 Mustela nigripes
CGGGCTCTCTGCTCGGCAGGGAGCCTGCTTCCCTCTCTCTCTCTCTCTCTGCCTGCCTCTCCATCTACTTGTGATTTCTCTCTGTCAAATAAATAAATAAATCTTTAATAAATAAATAAATAAATAAAATCTTTAAGAAAATAAAAAATAAAATCTCGTCTTTGATCTTTTTTTCTTTCTTTTTTTTTTGGATCTTTTTTTTCTTAATACACTAGGCACACCTGTAATTGAACCTGACACATTTGGTGCCTGACCTTCGTGGTCTGTCATGCAGACTCACGGGTCTGCCAGCTCTCACACGCGGTGTGCTGTAACCCCTTGTGTGCTTGGTGAGTTTGCTGCGCTTTGCCTTCTGTGGTCTGTGATGAGGTGCCTTTATCCACGGAGGATTTATTTGCTTCTGTAGGTGCCTGGGGCCTATGAAGGAGCCCTGAGAATGTTTGGGAAAATTTTTTTTTTTTTTTAAAGATTTTATTTATTTATTTGACAGACAGAGATTACAGGCAGGTAGAGGCAGGCAGAGAGAGAGGAGGAAGCAGGCTCCCTGCTGAGCAGAGAGCCCGATGCGGGGCTCGATCCCAGGACGCTGAGATCATGACCCGAGCCGAAGGCAGCGGCTTAACCCACTGAGCCACCCAGGCGCCCCTGGGAAAAAATTTTTTAAAAATATTTTTATTTGGTTAGTTTTTAAGTAATTTCTACACCCAGTGTGGGGCGTGAGCTCACAACCCCGAGACCAAGAGTCGCACAGTCCACTGACTGAGCCAGCCAGGTGCCCTGAGTCCAGGATCATTTTTTATTTTTAGATTTTATTTATTTATTTGACAGACAGAGATCACAAGTAGGCAGAGAGGCAGTCAGAGAGAGAGAGAGAGGAGGAAGCAGGCTCCCTGCTGAGCAGAGAGCCCTACGTGGGGCTCGATCCCAGGACTCTGAACCGAAGGCAGAGGCTCAACCCACTGAGCCACCACGCACCCCTCCAGGATCATTTTAAATGAAATCCATAGTCTGAGATTTGCGGGGGGGACCATTCAGGTGACAGGAACTTGTGTTGCAGATCATGGGATTTTTTTTTTTTTAAGATTTTATTTATCTATTTGACAGAGATCACAAGTAGGCAGAGAGGCAGGCAGAGAGAGAGAGGAGGAAGCCGGCTCCCCACGGAGCAGAGAGCCCAATGTGGGGCTTGATCCTAGGACGGACCCTGAGACCATGACCCCAGCCGCAGGCAGAGGCTTAACCCACTGAGCCACCCAGGCGCCCCAGATCATGGGATTTTAACATCAGGAAATGATGTTCCTTTTTGGCTAAATACCAAGCTATTTTTTTCCTCAGGCCTTATGTTTGAGGAAAGGAAGGAATTGTCCAGTGCGTGTAGCCTTTGGGGCCCAGTTTTATGGGGAAGAGTCACCTACTGAGCACATCACCTTATACTGGCTTTTTTTTTTTTTTTTTTTTTTTTAAGCGTATGAGCCCATGAGGAAG